>NW_017306977.1:360305-366854 GCF_000935625.1 Nanorana parkeri | reverse complement strand
ATATATATATTACAGTTCTTGATAAATATGCTTGCACTTTAACATATGGGGAAAATATATGGAATGAATAATAATGTGTCAGCGCTGTCATATTTAAATAGATAGTATCTAAGCAGTGTAACATTGCGCCTCACCGTTTCTCATATATGGATACAGGTAGACCGACTAGTTGCATAAAGAATTTGGACTGACCCCTTTGTCAAAAGTTGATTGAAAAATCGACTTTTGTAAAACAGAGGGGTGCTAACAGAGCGACACACTGCTCGAATTTTGGCCGAGTTCCGCTGGCTTGGCCAAAATTCAATTAGTGTATGGCCAGCTTAAAAGAGGAGATAGTCTCCATTGTTTTCAGTTTCTTTTTTAATGACAGCCACTTGATTGCAATGTGGTAAATTGAACTACACAGTCCCAGCACTTGGAGATGCCAATTTGAGTATGTAATCTTGGGCAACCTTTTTGCTGCATTTCCTGATGGTGCAAGGATTCCCCGTGTTCCTGGCATAGCTGCCGGGAAAAATCCTACAACCATAGGCTCCCCACCCTTTTAAAACACAGGGGGGAAGGGCAGGAGGAAAATGCAGGGAAAGGGGAATAGTGCTAGCAGTTAATAGAAAGAGGGGAGAGACAAGGTATATTTTATTAAAAATAAAAATGAGAGTATTTTATTTCACAAACAATAGCCAGAAATATTGTATACACTTCACAAACACTATGTTGGCAGCTTTAATAGGTTGCAATTTGGGAGTAAAAGACCAGGCAGGTTTTATGAAGAACTAAAAATGACAGTGAATTATTTCACTAACAAAAGCTAGAAATATTGTGCAGTCGATGCACCGTATGTAAGCAGTTTTGTGGCCCTTTTATACATTTATTTTACACATGTTATTTATATATTTACAAACTGTACATATTTATAAAACTTATTTATTGCGTTCTTTGTATTGCAACCCCTTCCATTTAATCTAGCAGAAAGTTATTTGTCCTTTTTCTCCTCAAGGGTGAATAGCAGCCACAAATATTGGGACTGTTAACGCTCCCTTTTCTGCCTCCTTCCTCTTCTCAAGGGTGCATACTAGCCATTTATTTTGGTTCTGCTCACGTGGCCTTTTTTTTCCTCAGAGAAGTCACTTGGCTTTCTATTACTTTTACTGCACACTATTCCTCCTCTTCAGCTAACCTTACCCTATTTCTGACAACTAGCTATGAGAAATTGGTAGAAATTTATGTGGCTGCTATTCACAGGACTTGTCCACAGACTTCTGCTCCACTGCTGCAAAAGAAACAATTTCCCCAAATTACCCCCATGCCCAGCTTCTCCCCAACACCCTGTCTATACCTTTATAGCCTGTGCTACACCACAATGTCAGGTACTGAGTTGCCATTTTTTTTGAAGACCATACACCTGTCACCATTACTTTGCACAGAAAGCCATCCTATTCTTCTACCCAGGGCCGCCGTCAGGGGGGTACCGCCGATATGCATGTCAGGGGCCCGACCAGGCTTAGGGGCCCGCCCGGGACCCTTACATGAGCATCGGCCACGGTGACAAGGGACCAGTACCGGTGCTAGTGTACAATCAGCCGCTGGAGGGCTGAAAAATCGGAACACAGACCCAGCAGGCTGCAGACAAACAGCCTGAGATAGAAGATCAGAGTGATAGAGCTCCGTCCAGTGTGACGTCAGGGCCGCCCCTCCCCCGCCCTCTCCTCCTTGTGTGCTGACTTTTGAGCTGCTGAGGTCGCACTGTTCCTGTCTCCAATGTCCCGTCTCCAGACCGCCTCATAGTAAGTCCTCCTGGCTGCTATGTTCTGTATAGAGGATCGTTTTTCCATGATCCCTCTCTGCCTCGAACTGCGGGGGGTTGGGGTTGTAGTGTGTCTCAGCACACCACAGTGCCAGTATACAGGAGAAAAGGGGGGGAGGGTCATCCCATTCAACACAGTGCCTCAATCATATACTGCTCTGTACACTATACATGAAACACACATTACTAGAAAAGATTATCAACCACTATTTTTAGATCTAACAGCACTCACAAATGCAGCATTTATGCAGCATAATCCTGTCCACAGACATTTCATTTTACACAACTATACTACACCATTTTATTTAGGAATAAAAAATGCTTCACTTGTAACTTTATTACTCTGTCTGCAACATCCACCCTCTTAAAAAAAAAAAAACCCAGCACAATAGGACCATTTACCCATCATGATGCCACAGCGCATTCCATACCCACTAAACCACGTTCACAGAAAATACATTTTCAACGTTCCACCTACCTTCATCTCACAGTCCCATGACGTGAACGCACTTCACCACTTAATTGGACCCTCCCCACGCAATGTAATGCATGCTACCACAATGTAACTGAGTTCCAGTGAGGTGCAATTGCATGCACTTTTTTCTAATTGCACAACAACAATGCACTGCCCTCCTGTCACCCCACACAGCCCTCCGCAGAGCCCTCCTGTCACCCCGCACAGCCCTCCTTACACACTGCACAGCCCTCCTGACACCCCGTACAGCCCTCCTATTTCTGAAGGCTGCCCTGCTTCTACCAGTATGTTGGGCAGCAGGAGGCAGAGGAGAAATAAGAGGAGGAGGAGGGTTGGTATACTGGCAGTGAGGAGCAGTAGTGTAAGAGTGCTGTTGGTAAGGAGCAGGAGGGTTGGGGTACTGTTAGTGAGGAGGAGAAAAGTTAGGAAAGTTGGCTGTAATTTAACAGGGACAGACCAGGTAAGTTTTATCATGACAAAAATACAGTGTATGATTTCAGATTGCAGATTCTACTAGGCCGCAGTTTGCGGGAGAGACAGCAGTAAAGTTTATAATTAGTAAATCTACACAGGAAAAAAAGCAATAAATATTGTACTGACTTGAGGCAGTGTCTAAGCAGCTTTCACTAGACTGCAGCTTGCAAGCAAGAAATCAACAGTAGAGTGTATTATGGCGTTGCGGGGGCGGTGTGGGGGGGCCCCAACCTAAAGCCGTGTAAAATTTCTGAAGGCTGCCCTGCTTCTACCAGTATGTTGGGCAGCAGGAGGCTTTAATTTAAAAAAAAGCAACAGAGTGTATTTATTTAGCCGAAAAAGCCCCCAAAACTTTGTAGTGATTATGTGGTCAGTATTTAATCACATTTACTAAGCCCCATTTTGAACAAGAGATACACTACCCAGCTTTTAATCAATAAACATTAGAGTGTGTTTATTCCACTGAAAAGCCCCCATAATATTGTAGTTGACTACATACACAGTATTTAAACACCTACACTAGGCTGCATTTTCAACAGGGCCCACACAAGCCAGCTTTTAACACAAAAAGAGAGTTTTTCACTGTTTTTCAATTAGAGAATGTAAACATTGTGGCAGGCTGTAGCTCTCCTACTCACATGAGTAAGTGGGTGCTAGAACCACCTGGTAGATCACGGACACTCCTCACCACCACATAAATCTGGGCATTGCTTACTTCTAAGACAGACAGGAAGCAGGAGGCATTCCTCATGACGCCATACCCATTCAACCCATATTTAATAGAGGAGTAAAAATGTTTTCACACTGGAGCCACTGGTTGCAAGACAGCTCAGAATAAAAGTGGCATAGCTCTTCTGTGCACAAAAGGTGGTTATGGAAACAATCCTATCAGAGAGGAGCAATGTGCAACTATCTTTGCTTGGCTGGCAGTGCTATTACTATAAAACTTAGTATATGTACTGCTATATACCTTAGTATAGATACATTAGTAATGCTAGTGTATATAGACATTATTATTATTATTATTCAGGTTTTATACAGCGCCAACAGTTTGCGCAGCACTTTACAATATAGGGAAGACATTATATTTACAATACAATTTAAGACAAGATGGTAAGGAGGGCTTACAATCTAAGAGTAAGACATAACAATATATAAACACTATAGCTTTTTAGGAGCTTTTTTTATTACTATGGTTCTAATTTAATAATTATACCTCTTTACATACTACAGGAAATAAACAACTCAGAGCTATATGTCCTTAAAATTATATATATTTAAGACTAAAAATACCTCAGGCTTATGAGAAATGATAATGGTAAAAAAAAAATGTTTTTTAAAAAACACTTTGAAATAAACAATTCATGAGCTGTGGTTTTCATTAAAATTGCCATCCATGTTCATTAAACACCCTTCCATGCTTGTCTTAAGAAGGTACCCCCTGTGTTTTGATTAGGAACCATGTGGTTTTCCTAGATGTCAAAACTTGGAAGTCTTTAGTTGTCTTAACCGCCTTCTAAGCTGGAAAATCTTTCGAACTGCATACTCTGAAAGTGAGCTGTATTCCCTCTCTACTCATCAGTGGCCCCTAACCATGACAGCCAGCCCTAGTAAATAATATATCAAGATAAATGATAATTGCTCTGTTTAAAATGTTTCTTAATGAGCATCATCAATTAAAAATTAATATTGCAACGACTGTATCTATAGCATTTATGCAGCAAACAAAGCAGCAGGTATCAGATTATAGATATGAGAAACAATGTCTTTTTTACCTATATAAGCAAAATAAAACAAGCAAAAAAAATTATCTTTTTCTTTTCAAATGCAGTCTCTTTGATTTTTATGCAACCCTTTGTTTGGTAATAAATAATTTATATTAAATAAAGCTACACTGGAACCAAACCTTTTGGCAAACTAAGACTTGCTATCAGTTTTTTGCTATCAGCAAGTTGGAAACACCTTTATGCAGTGTTGATACCTATAGAGACCATGAACCTCCCCCATCCAGGGTACTTGGCGCTGGTATATTTTTTTTAAGCGAGAAGCACAATGGAGGCTCTGCCCAGTTATGAAGCTACTCGTGTACATACATTTGAGGTTCACTCTGAATATGATACTAATGTGGGAGATGTAGTGTGGATTTTCTATTACTTGTAAGTTATAACACAGGAAAACCACTCTTGATTTAAGGATGAATTCACATTTATGCACTTGCTTTGAAGTATGTTTTGTAGGCTTTTGATGTAGGTCGTGGTACACTGGCATGTGCTGGCATTCATATTAAAAGCTTTTATAACACCCATCTATAAAAGAAAATTAACTTTGGCTAATGCATGTCAAGACACCCCATATGTGTGAACTAGTACCGTTAAAAACTATGGCAAACCTCTACAAATTTGTTAATTACACATTAAAACACATTGGTATGAATGGGTTTATAATGTGCTATGTATATAGATAATAGAACTACTTTAGTGATTTCCAAATGAAAAACATGTAGCCTCCCCCAGAAGCTACATTCCATTCCTCAAATGACTAGTCCTTGCTCGTTCAATAGATCTAATAGTGTAGGCTATGTTTTCAAAACCCTTATTTAAAGCCTTATTTGAATACATAATTTGGAATGTAAATGTGCATATTGGTAAGTGGGATGTAATTCTTTAGATAGCAGATAGGCAGTAGTGAAACCTATAGTATCCCCAAGGCACTAAATACATTTTTTGTAATGACTAGTCCCTTAAAAAATATCTAAGCAGAATTCTTACCTCCAGCAGCCAAGACTTTTTGGATGGTTATTCTAAATATACAAGTGATTGGTGTGTGATTTTTTTTTCCAAATACCTAAAGGTAAATTGGATTTTAATATTTATAAATAGTATTTCTGCAAAAATGTGCAAAGCTGAAAAACAATCAAATATAAACAGTGAAAAAAACAACAATGATTATAGGCTGAGCCTATAAACCACATAACATACACAGTGAAATAAAGTCCAAAAGGAATCAAATGATGCGGTGCAGATAACAAATCAAACAATGTGATGCAATGTGTACAAACAAGACGAGCAGTCCTCCGAAGCAGACTCTATAGTGTGCAGGACAACAGACTGTTTGATAATCCTTCACATCCACCAAGTGAATGCACAAGTGAATGCACAAATTACAAAGGAGTGCTCACCTGGGTCTGTGGACCCACAGCGCGTTTTCCCTTCTTAACCTCCCTGGCGGTATGATTCTTTTCAGTTTTGTTATTTTTTCGGAGCAATTTTTTTCGGATTTTTTTCGCTATTTTATTTTTTCATTTATTCCGTTTTTTTGAATCTCCCGCCAGTTCCACCCCCCTGCGACGCGTACGCTCGCAAGGGACGGAACCCGGAAGAGAGATGCCGGCGCCGGCCGTAGGACACCGCGCGGCTCGAGGGACAAGGTAAGTAAATACTATGCGATATTCCCGAGTGTACCTCAGGGTATGGAGCAGTAAACCCCGAGCTACACTCGGGAATACCGCCAAGGAGGTTAAGAGGGGGAGGGAGGACCATAGTACCAGAGTAAAATAGATCCTTTCAGGTCGTTGATACGCTCATCAAATCGAGAAGAAACAACGCAAAAGACACATGGTGCGTACCATCCAAAAATATAAAATGTATTGGAGAAAAACAGGTACTCACATAATGGCAAGACATAGCCGGCACAAAAGTCCCACAGGGGATTCCCTCAATGTACTTGAGTACAGCAGATGCAATAGCGCTCCCGTCTGTCCGGCTCCACTGAAGTGAGAGCTCCGCACTCTGGTACT
>NW_017306977.1:324517-359112 GCF_000935625.1 Nanorana parkeri | reverse complement strand
CCTGGGACGTCCGGCCCCCCCCCCCCCTTTAGGAAGGGAAAACGCGCTTCAGACCTACTCTGTGGGTCCACAGACCTAGGTGAGCACTCCTTTGTAATTTGTGCATTCACTTGGTGGAGGTGCGGATTATGAAAGAGTCTGTTGTCCTGCACACTATAAAGTCTGCTTTGGAGGACTGCTCATCTTGTTTGTACACATTGCATCGCATTGTTTGATTAGTTATCTGCACCGCATCGTTTGATTCATTTGGACTTTATTTCACTGTGCATGTTATGTGGTTTAAGTTCAGCCTATTATCATTGTTGTATTTTTCACTGTTTATGTTTGATTGTTTTCTCAGTTCGGCACATTAATGCGTAAATATTTTGTATTATATTGCAGTAGCGGCATTTGGTAGTACTGGTGGCCACAACAAATCCAATTATTTGAGTGATGTGCAGTAGACAGATCTATAATGGACGAAGAAGGTACATTAATTATGTGCACTGCCCTCAGTCCTCAAAACTGGAGATTACCCAATGAAAGTCCATAAGGGATCAATGGGCATGCATGGTTGGGGTGGGAGGAATTTTTATTACAGAATGTAAACATTGTGGTAGGCTGTGGCTCTCCTACTCAGGTCAGTAAGTAGGCAGGGTGGGTAAATGTAGTTAGTTTGAAAATACACTTACCCTATAAATAAGTTTAATATCTGACATACAGTATATGTATTTTATTTTACCTTGGAGAATGTATTCTGCTTCCATCTAACTGACCCAAAAATAGGCAAGGTCTACATGTAAAAAAAAAATTGCAGGTATTCAATCACCAAAGCACATTGCTTTAAAGCACCACTGCTAGAATGTAAACAAATTCTATCATAAGGCCATAAAAACTCAATTATTTTATGTGACCAAGCTTTATTTACTGAATATACTGCATTTACTATATATTACTGCACTTTGGGGGTTATAGCATGCACTACAAAAGCGCAGAAATGAAAGCAGAATGTAAAAGCACAAAATTACAGCAATGACAGCTCCAAAATGCCCAGTTAAAAAAAATAATGAAATAAAATACCAAAAAAGTGACATGGCAATAATTCCAAACAAAGGCTGCTAAGGTCAGGAAATATCAACATACTTCTTATCAGCTAGGTATTTTTAAACATGCTGAAACAAGCAGTAATTGAAGAAGTGAGACAATGAACTATAGGATAAATACTTGCTGTGTCTATGCATGTAGTTATGATACACCAAGAACGGAATAGCGGAATTTAAGCTAATTTTTTTTTAAATTTGTTTAACACAGCAGCTTGGTGTCTTGGGATAGGAACTATGACTGGGGAACATTTGACCGAGATACTCTATGGTGCACTTGTTATGGCTTGTGGTACTGCAATAATATGGCTAAAATTACATTCAAAACTGGTCACCTTATCTCTCAAGTACAAAATTCAGTCCACACAAGCTAAAGCAGTGTTTTTATATTTAGATATTGCTGTGAGCCAAAGATGCAAAAAGATTGTCAGCTACTTTGCCAAGTAACGAACAGATTATGCAGCTGCTTCACTAAAATAAATGATAATGACAACTTTGATAAATAGCAATGGAAACAATTAGATAAATAAATGGTAAAATTAATAAAATAATTAGATAGGAAAAATAAGAAAATATGCTCCATATTAGAGTTGATTATCAGAATAACAAAGCAAAATTCTTATAATTCTTCCCATAAAATGAAAGGTAAATCCTAATTGGTTGCTGTTGGCAAGTGATAATATATTTTTCTAGTAATATGAAATGTACTTTAGAGTCCTGAAGTAAACAAAGCATATCTGTAAAGCAAGCAGCTGCGCTTCACAAATGTCGCAGGGTTTAAAAAGAAAAGGGGGAATGACCATGTTAGGCCATACCCCTGCTTTATAAATGGGGCCCTTAGTGTGGTGTGCATTCAAAGTTACATAAATGTGGACAGAATGTAGAGTTCCCATTCACAGATCATTACATGCATTTGAGATTGAAGAGCTAGCAGAGCTAGATCACAGGAGCCAGGGGGCTTTTGGATGTACAAAAGCCAAGCTACAATATTCATGCTCCTGCAGTAGAACAGGGAAAGAACACAATTCATCAAGGATGAGCACCTGCATGTCACTTCACAAGGGACATTGCACTTACAGGCAGTTACTGATGGGGGCAATGCCTGTATAGACAATGCAAATTGGACTTTGTCTCTGTGCTTACTGCAATCTGTATCAACGTCACTTGAAAGTATGGGGGGGGGGGTAAAGCTGCTGCCTTAACAAGGGCACAGCTATACCTAAATCTGTCTGAGTTTGAGAGCCATCCCACGTTCTTTATCATAAGCATGAACAGCATGAGGAGCCACAGAGATGCTTGAGTCAACGTGCCATTGTAATGATACACTATGATATTATTTATATAGTATAGCAAGTAAATTAAATCAATCTCTATCTATCTATATATCTATCTATCTATCTATCTATCTATCTATCTATCTATCTATCTATCTAGCTTTGTCTATCTTTTTACCTATGATCTCACATATATAATGGATTCAATAGTGAGTAGGATTCCCATATGTATCATATTTATTTTATTCTTATATGTAGTGCCCACATATTCTGAAGATCTCAATTATTTGCAGTACATCAGTCTTTGCCCTGAAGGAGCTTATGTTAGGATGTCTCTATCACAGTCGCATACAAATCCACCTACAATACAGCCAGTTCTGGTAGCAAGCTAGCGGCCAATTAACCTGACAGCATATTCTGGGTTGCGGGCGAAACCTGAATACCCAAAGGAAACTAACTCTATGCAGATAATGCTACATAATGCCCTTGTATGTAGAGTTACTGAGAATTTAACAAAAAGACATAATGCATAATGTGTGAATTTTTCTACCTGCTTACCTCCGTCCATATCTCTACTTACCCCCTCATAAAAAGTTAGCAAGTTAGGCAGGAACGATCTTTCCTGAACCCATGCTGATTGTCATTAACTAAAAAGGTTAAAGTGGTTCATGCTGCTAGAGTGTGAAAGGAGGTCCCCCCTATTACTAAAAGGAGGGCTGCAAAATTAAAGCAAAACTCCAGGAAAATTAAATAAAAATAAAACATATTACATAACGATATTACATTGTTTTATATAGTAAAAACATTTTTTGCTGTAATATTTAACTTCAATTAAGAAATGTTTCCTCCACACTACTTTTGTTTCTGTTGTTAGATGTCATTAGTTTGATGGAAGGCATCATTCCACCTACTTCATCTAAACCCAGGTCGTCTTGGGCCCACCCCAGTCTGTGAATGGACAGTGAAAGGAGAAGCAGCAGAGATTAGCTCATCTCTCGGTCACTCTGCTTCCTCTCCCATCAGCATGCTTCTTGTCAACACATGAACTGATTGGCTCCTTCTGCTGCTTCTACGTCCCATGCTCCAGCTTTGCTATATGGGACTTGTAAGAGTCTGATACCAGATCAAATGTGCCTACACTTCTTACAATAATAATTATAAAATATTTAATGATGTGATAATGATAACATAGCTGTAGTATGTGTGAAGAAGAAAACACATTCTTCTTTGTCTGTGTCGCCAAAACAGGTGCACCCATGACTTTCTGTCCAAGGGACTATCCAGGAAAAATAGGGTGAATTTTCACTACACTATCCAAACCTTACAAATGACTTTAGATATATGCTACACAAAACCTACATAATCACTTTTGTTATTACAAAACTCTACTGTTTTTTTTCCAAGTAGGCCCAGTAATCCTGCTCATCAGTAGATATTACCAAACAAACACACACAAAGTACAGTAGGCAATCTATTGGTTATAGAAAAACAGGATCATGTTTCTTTTAAAGTCATTTTGGAAAAAGCAGTCCAAATAAAACAAACATGTAAATTCAGGTAATAATATCTAGCAGCTGATTTTGATTTCCTCATTATGAAACAGTGCTGTTATGAAAGGTTTTGCATTTTATTGTAATGATCTGGCAAAGGCTATCTCATCAAAGAATATAAAAATTATAGTACTGGATGCGATGTTTGCAACCAATTTTGGCAAGTGATACATTCCCACCGTTTAATATGTACATCTTTTCATTCATATGAACAGGGTAAGGACTTGATATTAAAGTGGAAAAATAAACCACACACTAGCAATTAAGAATTGATGTTTGAGGTTTATTGATGTTTACTGTGTATTTGTGTGTGCAAAGGTTCATTTATGATACAGTATTGCGCATCTGTTTTTTTTCTCGTTTTTTTAACTCTAATATAATTCAGCTTTTTTTAATTGTTTGGAAAGCTTTGATGCTCGTTGCTCATAATACACATCAGAGTATCACAGTTATAAGTGCACAGTCCCTATCCCCTTCATGTTTTTTAAACTACTCTTGGACAATATTGAAGAGGGAACTCATGGGATACAGCTGATTAGATTCTGGCAGAAAGGACCAAACATCTGCTTCAAACCAAAGACATCTGCATATTTCACATTTATTTTTCATAATTTGCAGAAGCAACCTGCCAAAATTTAGCAAGGGAGAATAAACTAGCAGATAATTAGCTAAAGTTAGCTTGCTTTAGAAGTATTAGATTGAAGAAAGCAGCTCACCTGGGAGAACATGAAGGAATATGTGCAACTTTGGTTTGCTTTTGTAAATTGAATTTTAGGCATGGAGTACCAGGCCAAAAAAACTCATTCTAATACACCCTGGCAGATAATGTGGTTGCCAGTAGTCAAAAAAACAATTTAAGCACAAATGATTCTGTTTGTAAGTATGGCAAGCAAATCAAAGATCCATCAAACATAGGCTCTGTTATTTGATCCTCTGCAACTAAATGAAACTTTTTTTTATTATTTGTGATGTAATTTAATTTTCTATTTAAATCCACCTGTGCCCAAACTATGGACATTAAACTATTTGCATATTCTTAACAAGAAGTAAAAGAGCTTTAAAATAAGTCATCCCCTCTGTTTTTGTTTTTTTGTTCTGTTGTAGTGTTGGAGATCATACCTGCAATGGACATAATTCTTAGATTGAATGCAAATGATCGCATTTATAATTAGAGGTAAGAGTCGATGTAGGTGGTTTTTGGTTGTTTACTGAACAATATTTATTTATTTATGTATTTTTGGGGGGGTTTTGTAATGATGAAAACCTATTAAAGAAAATATGACATTCCTAACCTATTTAGCTGCTTTTAATATGAAGTTATTCTTTCTTAAATATCACGGCACTAGGGTTGATTTACTAGTCACTAAAGAATTTTCTCTTTAGCTTAGTGTATGTGGTAAAGCGCTGCTGACTTCCATTATCCTGCTGCTGCTGACTTCTCTAGAGTCTACCCCATTCTGTGGAACTCTTTACCCCAACCTGTCCGTCTATCTCCCACTCTGACTGCCTTTAGGCGATCCCTTAAGACTCGTCTCTTCAGGGAAGCTTATCTGACCTCAACCTAACCACTGAACTATCACTTTCTCAAACAATTCATACCCACACAGCTACCCCCTCATGTATCACTTGCCCCTCCCTTTTAGATTGTAAGCTCTCACGGGCAGAGCCCTCCTTAACATCTTGTCTTGAATTGTATTGTAATTGTAATGTCTTCCTTATATTGTAAAGCGCTGCGCAAACTCTTGGCGCTATATAAATCCTACATAATAATAATAGTAATCATAATAATCCAATCATGCGCAAGAAAAAAAATGTTTTTTAAAATTCTTTTTCTTGCTCCTGACTGGGTATTCTTCACAAAGTGAACTTTCACCACTTTCACTAAATTAAGGGAATATTCTCTTGCAAGGTGCAAATTCCCCAGCAAAGTGAACATCATGTTTACCATTAGTGAATAAACTCCTGATGGTTGTTTATATTAGAGGGCTAGCAGTGTCGCAAGTTTGCGTTGTAATCGAAAAATACGTTTTAAGGGAAATTTGAAAATAATTTTTTCCCAATTGCATGTAGATACAGAGATGCACGGGGACTTGTTTTAAACTAAAATAAAAATAAATAAACATTTGTTATAACCAACATTGTTGATGATGTTCACATCCCGCTGTTTCCAGATTTTCTGTGTTCACACTATTCAAAAGCATCATAATTTTAAAATGTCCAATAAAAATCTGTTAAAATAAACATGACTAATTAATACATGACTGTATTTAATGTGTTGTTATATCTGCCTGGATTTCAGATTTGAAATATTATGTTCACAGATTAGTACAGTTTGTTTGTATTTTAAATAACACCAGTGTAAAGGAAAAGCAGGATGCAGCACTTTTATGCTTTTTGTTTTCCATGGAAATAATGTTAAATGCAGTCTAATAACAACACACTGTTGAGAAATGGTATGTCTGTCCCCACCCCCTTTGCCAAATCAAAGTTGTAAACCAGCTTCAATTTTGTTTTTTGAAATTGTACTCTTCTTTTCCTACGTTTACTACACAGTAAACTAAATTAGAAAAGAATATGTTAAAGTGTTTAAACATGCACAAATGCAGGAACTTTTGTCACTCTAATATGTCATAGAAAGCTGAAACAAACATATCTTTACTGTGAAATAATGTTGGCATTGAGTTTTGACAATGTGAATGTTCAGATAAAATCTGTTTATTCCCTGGAAACAAAAGTCCGTGTTCTTCTCTATTCTTTCCATCTCTCTGCATGCCCCTGATGATTTATCAATCAAAAAATGTGTAGGTCTCGAGAGGACTGCAAAAAGCAAGGTAACTCAAAATGCACTCTTGTTTCTCTTGGTCTGAATTCATCCCCAACTGCCATAGATGGTATATGGGTCATAAAACTCTATGCACAGGACAATGTTTTATAGAAGCCTAGCAGTTGCCGATCCATTAGTAACTTGACTGTTAAACATTTCCCTCTCTGTAAAAAAGCACATTTACCTTGTTGTAAATAAAATGTATTCTATCTCCGTAAATAGAAATGACTGAATTGATTCATAATTTCATACAAACATGCAGATTAGGAAAACCTCATTCTTTCATTTTATGAAATTCTTGGAATTATGCAGAATTCATTAAATAAATAAATAAATCTCATGAAATATGCATATGTTTCATGAATGTTCTTCCTGCCCCTTTACAACTCCTTATGTTCTAAAACTCCTTTTTTGGAAGCGTGGGTCTTACTCAGCTGTAGATGTATTCTCCATAACAATATAAATGAAAACATATTACAAGCAGAGTGAAACCACCTTGTGCTGGTCAAAGCAGGTTCACCGACATAGGGATTTAGGCAAAAAGATAACACCGCTGGAGTCTTTGAGGGGCAAAGGTCATGGTTGGAGCAATCCTTAGGACTTGAAGACATATAATGACAAATCTGTCCTATCCTAACTATAATTTCTAGATTTTCAGGTAATTGTTAGACCTCCCCACCTAAATTGAGATTGACTAGGTTGGAAATATAAACAGTCCTCTATTGTTCTCCAGTTGTAGTGGAGAGGCAGCATGGATGAATTTGCACATTAACTGAAACCAAGGACACTCTATTTTTATATTTGTGGCAAATGTAAACAGGTACATTATATGTGCACATAAATTACCAAATATGTGCATTAGTATTTAATTCTGAGTGAAAGACTTCAAAACCCTATTTCCTCTCATATACATTACATAGCTAAAAATTTGTCGACAACTGACTATAACACTTACAGTATATACGTTTGTTGGGCATTACATTCCAAAGCCAAGGTTTTTCAACAAAAATTTAGTGTGTGGGAGTTTTTGCTTTTTTTGCCAAAATAGTTTTGTGAGGTTGGGTACTGAAGCCGGACAAAAAGACCTGTCTCATAATCAGTTATACAATGCATCCCATATAAGGTTAAGTGAGGCTGTGGTACGGGCTCTGTGCAGGTCACACGAGCCTCACTTCTTTGAAACATGTATTTGTGGATCTGGCTTTGTGTACAGTGGCACAGTGGCACAGTCATTCTGAAACAGAAAAGGGCCATCCCTGAAAAGTGCATAATTGTCTAAAATGTCTTTGTATGCTGTAGCATTAGCAATATCATTCACTGGAAATGTCTAAACTAATTTGAGGGGTGTCCACATACTTTTGGCCATATAGGTATGTGTGATGGTCAGGTCTCCACATACATTTGGTCATGTTGTGTATGGTCCCATCATCTTTTGATCTCTTTTCTTAAAATAATCTACTTTAAGTTCTAATGATTTAGCTTACTGGAATCTTCTAACCTTGCCCACTTTAAAACTGATTACACACACACCTGGTTGATGAGATGAATGCTTTACAAGTGCTACCTGAACAATAATCAGACTCAGCTAAAAAGTGGAGTTCTGTTCAAGACACATTATGTACATTTTTTAGAGGAACAGGAAAAAGCTTCAGTTTGTATCCTGATTCTACATCTGTTCACTAAACTGTTATTCCCAAAAAAATGTGTTAGATTTAATTTAAACAAACTTCTGTTAATTTCTGTTATTGTTTTACTCAAATACAAAACCAACTATAAAAATGTTCTTATATATGTTACATTAATTAAACGCAACAAATCTACATCTACGTTTGACCTTATTATTTACTTCATAGAGTCTTTATTCATTTTGTAGTACTAACCAATATCAGTATTTTTTTTACCATTTGGTGAATCAGGAGACCACACAGTCCGATGATCAGAAAGACAGTCCCTTAATCTTGACTCTGAATGACAGATGAAGGGTGATGGAACGTCTTTCTACATGACTCCTGTGGTTACTTCTGAGTCCCACTGTAAGTAATAACAGCTACGTTCTTTAAAGTGTGCACAGTGACAGGAGTGAAATGATGGTATCCATTAGATACAGAACATTGTTTTTCTTCAAACGACATGGTACATCAGGAAGTGAACGTTATGCCCTCACAGTAAGTTCATTGTAGGAAAGGAAAGCAGAGGCTAAGAATGTCACAAGGGATTTCATCCAAGGAGAAGTGGACAGACTACGCAATATGTTCTCAACAGAGAATCCCCTTAAAATCTCAGCAGATTCATCTACTGAGGGGCTTATGTAAGTGTGCATTGTGACTTTTACCTTAAATATAAGTTCATAAGAAACAACAAAACTTAAAGAAAAATAAAGTCAGGATACAAATAAGCAATAAACCTGATCTTAGCTAATGTGCACTTGCTGCCTTTTTACATTTGTGGGCTGCTTCACATTAAAGCTGATCTTCAGCCGATCCTCTACCACTTAACTTAACCCTTCCCCCAGCTAATCCTCCAATTAGATTAAAAAAATAAAAAAATTAAAAGCCCCAATTTCTTACCTGAATCCTGTCACATGACACAATGGGGTTGATTCACTAAAGGAAACTAGGCTGTTCACCTTGCAAAGGAATTTGCACTTAGAAGGGGAGGTTTGCCCGTAGTTTAGTGAATGAGGGGAAACTGCTGACTTCCATCACTCAATTGTGCACAAGACAAAATTCTGTTTTAAAAAAAAAATTCCTTGTACATGATTGGGTATTCTTTACAATGTGAAGTTTCACTTCATTCACTAAGTTAAAGAAAATGCCCTCTGTAAAGTGCAAATTCTCTTGCACAGTGAACAGCCTATTTGCCTTTAGTAAATCAAACCAAATGAGTCCTGAATCTTCTTTCTTCTGCACTGATGAGAGGAAAGGTTCTTCTTTAAGATATCAAGGCCTTCTGTGGAGAGGTGGATGTTTCCTATTGGCTGTCCATAAGCTGCCCTCACAGAGCCCTGAGAACTCTATTGCTGGCATGCTTACATCACAATGAGGGGCAGTAACAACACCAGCTGATGGCAGGCTTGGACTGCAGCAGTGGATCACCAGTCTACAGTTAAAGAAGAAGCATACATTCGTGAGTTATGGAAGAGGTTCAGTTTATGGCAGAAACAAATGAAAAAAAAAGGATGTTAGAGGGATTTTATTTGCAATTAGTGGGGGGATTAAGGTGGGAATACAGGATCTAGGGCTGGACTGACACATTTGCTTTGCAGTAATGGCCACTAAAACCTACATTTTAATGAGTGTCACCATTATGACACTTATGTATATATACATTCCCTTTAATGAACACTGCATAAGGCATTAGTTAGGCTTCTTCTCCACTGAAGATCTTGACCAGATACTTGCAAATATACAGTGTTATCATGCGAGCAAAGCAACATTTTTAGATTTCAAATTTGTTTAGCTATTTCTTTTACATTGCTAGAGCAAAAGCAAAGGCTTTCCAGTAACAACAACAAATACTAATTCTGTTTGCATTCATTGAAATAAAAAAAAAAGAAGTCTAGCGCCTAGATTGCCATAAGTAAATATTAGCTTTAAAAATGAATGTATTTGCAAAAAAAATGTTAACTGTGACTGTTAAAGGTATTCTGTTGTTCACACTGTTCTTTTAAGGCTACATTCACACTTCTGCAAGTGGTATGTTTTAGGTGTGGGGTGTTATAAATGGGTTTCAGGTGAGTTTTATTTGTGTTACACATGCATTACCATTCAATCCTATAGAAGGTGTGCTTTGATGGCAACCTATCCAAAGAAGTAACAAGCGGGATTTTTAGCACACCAAAATACATTGGGGGAATTTATTAAAACTGGAGCAGACAAAAACTGGAGCAGCTGTGCACAGCAACCAATCAGCTTCTCTCTTCAGTTTGTTCAGTTAAGATTTGAAAATAAAACAGAGAGGCTGATTGGTTGCCATGAACAGCTGCTCCAGTTTTGATAAATTCCCCTAATAGTGCGGTCTTAAAAATTAGCACAACTTGTCATGTCCTCATTGGTGTAATACACACCTGTAGGAAGTTGTTCTGCATAACATTAACACAAATATAATTGCCAATAACATTTTTTAAAGGCATGCATAATAATTATTTACTGATTTATGTTTATGGTGATAAATTGAGGGTAAGGGTGAGGGCTATGTTTTCTGGTAAGAAGTAAGGGTTACATTTCATACTTAGAATAAGGTTTATAGGACCATTATGGTAACAAATATCGCACTCCGGTAATTGTATGCAGATACATGTAATGATAGTATTTAGAATTTGAATTACTTTTTTTATTTCATATTGCTTTAGGGCCTGTGTTGATGGCTTTTTTTTTGCTTCAAACAAGTTCTGCATTCCTTTACAAATCTATGGGAGTGCAAAACCTACTTGAAGCAGGTCAAATGCAGGTAAGAAGGAGGTCAACTAAATGTTAAATGCACCTATTAATGATTTATGAATTATGTAAAAAGTGTTTCAAACCGATGTCAACGTGATGCAATCGACACAAGCCCAACGCCCATCAACACAGGCCCTTACTAATATTTTTTTCTCATATTTACATGTAGACTAAACTGTCCAGCAAATATGACAATTACAGGTTTGGGGGAAACCATGTAACACTGCTGGAGGTGCTTACAAAGGTCAGTTTTTATTCATATAATTTAAACCTTTTGATGCTGCTGCTATAGGGCTGATAGTAGTGGCAACAGGGCCCTTTAAAGCAACTGGGAGTTCTTATCCCAGAAAAGCTGACTGGTGGCTTTCTATTGGAAGTGATGGAAGTAATTCCCCCCCATCTGTCCCTCCCTGACATGTTTCTGGGCTCCAATGCCCCTCCTGTGCACCCGTGATGTCTATGGCGGTTGTCAGCAAGGAGAGTGGAGGGAGATCAGTGAACATAAGTTTGAATAAAACTGGAAGCTACAAGCTTTTGTTGATTGTACAGTACAGGGCACATGAAAATCATGTTGTTACGTTATATAACCCAACTGTCAAGATTATCCTGTGTCCTGTACTGTACTCCAGGAAAATGATTTTACAGATAAGTAGAAAAATCCTACGTTCTTGGTTGTACAGTACAGGACACAGAATAGTCTTGATGCTTGGGTTATATAGTGTAACAACATGGTTTTCCTGTGTCCTGTATAATCAAGAAATCTTGTAGCTTCCAGTGTTATTCAAACTGATGTTCACTGATCTCCCTCCACTGTGTCCTGTACTGTACTCCAAGAAAAGGATTTTCAGTAAAAAAAACAACCAAATATGTACACTCACATACAAATGTAAACGCATATGTCAGGTTTATATGAACGTACGTATGAAGAAATAACTGTTGCGCGACACGTTAGGTATCACCATGCATGCCAGTGGGAGAGCAATCATTTTAGGGTCATTATTCACAGTTTATTCTAAGTTGATGACCTGAAAAGGCTTTTCAAGCATTGTCTGTAGACAATTTTGGGTACATGTTTATTGCCATTTCATGGGCAATGTCGCTTGACATGTTTGGTATTTACTTTCTTGACACAGCCTCATATTCTATATTGTACATAAACTGGGTATTATATTGTGTTTGTGCACACTAAAATTAATTAGAATTTTCGACTGGCAATTGGAATTCGAAAAAATTCTATTGGCAACATTTTATTCTATGGGGTCTCTGCTTTCAGAAAATATATAATTCTGAGGGTAAGTAATCTCCAAGCCCACATGTGCATTTTAACACGTATCCAAAAAAACCCAGCTCCAGCAGTGAAATGGTTAAATGTGTTTTCCAAAAGAAAGAAGAAACCTCTAGCTGTAACGGCATAAAGGCATGAAGGCCAGAGTTGACAAGATTGTCTGTGCTTGAGAACTGCTTCTTTGCCCATTCATTGAAATAAATATAAATAAATAAATGTTAATAAGTTAACTTACAATATATATATATATATATATATTTATACACTTTATCATTATATATTCTGTCAATTTATATGATATCTTTATATATGAAAATAATATCTAATATCTTTCTTGCAAAGCACCTGAGCGAAAGAAAAATGACGAAGGGAAGCGCTTTTCATTATCAGTCTTATTTCAGATATACTACTGCTAGTCAGTGTTAATGCTATTTAGCTGTGTATAATAACAAGAACTTATGAAGTGTCTATCCAACTATGACAGTGTAAACCACACTTAAATATTTCTTAACAAAAGCCAGGTCTAATCTTGTCATGTCTGGATTTTTTTCCCCTTAGGTAATGTGTCAGCATTTGATGACTTAATCCAAGTTATTAAATTGTCTATTGTGACTAATATAGAAAAATATGGATATACGCCATGGCTTTCATTTTACATATTTTCTGCAATGATCTAAGCAGTCTTTTCATTTTCTCCAAAGGTGAGTGTTGCCCTCCAAAGATAATTCAGAATCTGCATAGCGTGTATCTGGAAATCTGAGAGAGTACATACAACACGGCTATTACCGTTGGGGAAATGAAAATGAAAGTAAAATGATTAATGGCTACAAAGACCAGCAATAATATTATTCTATATGAAAAAACAGTGGGGCTGATTTACTGTGAGAATAAAGACTGTTCACTTACCTAAGTAGATGTTTCCTAAGCTTAGTAAATAAGGTTAGGCTGTGTTAATTTCCCTTACGCATGATCAGATGATTGAAGTGAACATTGCTTCATCTCATATACTAAGCTCAGGGATGACTCACATTTCTAGGTGAACAGTCTCTCAAAAATTATGAATGATAAACTGCAGCAAGATAGAAAAAAACACCAATTGTTTGCAGTTATATATTCATAATAATTAATAAATAATTAAATGTATTTTCAAATTGAGTTAGAGTACATACCTGTACTTGACTTAGTATCAGCCTCCTGTAATCACCTTTACAGAAGCACTGAGACTTGGAGAGGAAGGGGCAGCAGGTGTGCTGCATGCACATATGCTGACAGCAAACATGTTGACAGGAGGAGAGAGCAGTGTTACTAGTTACAGACTGGGGGCAGAGAGGTAACCACATCCTATTGTTTAACTGCAGCAGGGAAAAGTCAACTCACCAACCTGGCTGTACAATGTGACTGTGTAAATCTCAGCACTGGAAGGACAAATCCTTTGGAAGGTAAATATTTCCCATATATATATTTCAACTATATATTTAAAGGGTCTATTTATGAACAATTCACAGGGCCTATCTGTGAACAATCGTTTTGTGCAAATAATGGCAAAAAGGAATGTTCTTAAATATATTTCAAGGTGACTGTATTGTGATGTAATACTGCATTATAGCCACTAGATGGAGCTGAGGAGCATAGGAATTAAGGGGTCTATTCACTAAGCTGCCGTAGGCAGCCGAGTGAATGACCGACCTGAAGCGAAGTGAGCCGAACACTTGCTATTCACTTCAGGCTGGTACGGCTGATATCAGCCGTATATCGGCTGAAATCAGCCGTACATCGGGTGGCTCTGCGTGGCTTCGGGTCGGCCGAACATGCTCAGCAATTTTATTATAATTCATCCAAGCTTACTCCCTTGATAGACTATGAGGGTTATTCACACAGCTGCCAAAGGCAGCTGTGTGAATAACCGACCCGAAGTGAAGTGACCCGAACGCTGTACGGCTATTCACTTCAGGCTTGTATGGCTGATTTGAGCCGTACACCAACTGAAATCAGCCGTACATTGGCTTGCTGCGGCTGGGCTGGGGGGCGCCCCCGCGTAAAATGAAAGTAAAATGATTAATGGCTACAAAGACCAGCAATAATATTATTCTATATGAAAAAACAGTGGGGCTGATTTACTGTGAGAATAAAGACTGTTCACTTACCTAAGTAGATGTTTCCTAAGCTTAGTAAATAAGGTTAGGCTGTGTTAATTTCCCTTACGCATGATCAGATGATTGAAGTGAACATTGCTTCATCTCATATACTAAGCTCAGGGATGACTCACATTTCTAGGTGAACAGTCTCTCAAAAATTATGAATGATAAACTGCAGCAAGATAGAAAAAAACACCAATTGTTTGCAGTTATATATTCATAATAATTAATAAATAATTAAATGTATTTTCAAATTGAGTTAGAGTACATACCTGTACTTGACTTAGTATCAGCCTCCTGTAATCACCTTTACAGAAGCACTGAGACTTGGAGAGGAAGGGGCAGCAGGTGTGCTGCATGCACATATGCTGACAGCAAACATGTTGACAGGAGGAGAGAGCAGTGTTACTAGTTACAGACTGGGGGCAGAGAGGTAACCACATCCTATTGTTTAACTGCAGCAGGGAAAAGTCAACTCACCAACCTGGCTGTACAATGTGACTGTGTAAATCTCAGCACTGGAAGGACAAATCCTTTGGAAGGTAAATATTTCCCATATATATATTTCAACTATATATTTAAAGGGTCTATTTATGAACAATTCACAGGGCCTATCTGTGAACAATCGTTTTGTGCAAATAATGGCAAAAAGGAATGTTCTTAAATATATTTCAAGGTGACTGTATTGTGATGTAATACTGCATTATAGCCACTAGATGGAGCTGAGGAGCATAGGAATTAAGGGGTCTATTCACTAAGCTGCCGTAGGCAGCCGAGTGAATGACCGACCTGAAGCGAAGTGAGCCGAACACTTGCTATTCACTTCAGGCTGGTACGGCTGATATCAGCCGTATATCGGCTGAAATCAGCCGTACATCGGGTGGCTCTGCGTGGCTTCGGGTCGGCCGAACATGCTCAGCAATTTTATTATAATTCATCCAAGCTTACTCCCTTGATAGACTATGAGGGTTATTCACACAGCTGCCAAAGGCAGCTGTGTGAATAACCGACCCGAAGTGAAGTGACCCGAACGCTGTACGGCTATTCACTTCAGGCTTGTATGGCTGATTTGAGCCGTACACCAACTGAAATCAGCCGTACATTGGCTTGCTGCGGCTGGCTTCGGGTCCGACCCGAAGTGCAGAAGGAGTTCGACTCAGCCGATCCAACATCTGGATCGGCTAAACCGGACCTCCGGCAGGCTACCTGCTGCTGTTCGGTCTATTGTTATAGATGCCGAACAGCACTGAGTGAATAGCCGAATGCCACTGAGCGGCATTCGGCTCGGCTGTTCTGCTTGGTCCCTCACTGGGACCGAGCAGAACAGAAAAATAGTTTAAAAAGTACAAAAAAATAAATAGAAAACGATTGTGCGGAGCTAGCAGTGACAGCTAGCTCCGCCCAACTGTTTTCTATTGTCCGGCGGTTCTGCTGACGTCAAAAAGAAACAAAAAATGTTCGCTATAGTATATGCCGTGCTAGATTCCTATTGGCTATTGCAATTTGCAATAGCCAATAGCAAACCAGCTATTGCACCCGCCCTCTGCTGCTGTCAATCACTAGTGGGGACCTGATGGAGAACTGCAGCAGGGGGCGGGTGCTATAGCTAGTTTTCTATTGGCAATTGCAAATTGAAATAGCCAATAGGAATCTAGCAAGGCATTCCTATGAGGACATTTTTTTTTTCTATTCTGACGCCAGCCAACGGCTCCGTGTCAGAATAAAAAAGAAAAAGCAGTGTTTCTCTCCTGGGCGGTCGGGAGCGGGAGACTCCCGGAGCGCCCGGGAGAGTCAGGCTGTCTGGAGATCAGTGTTCCTGGTTAGCTGGTAACCAGGGACGCTGATCTCTCTGCAAGTGGCCGGAGGCAGCCGTAACATCACGGCTGGCTCCGCCCAGCTGTCAGAAGCAGGCTGTCGGCTGGACAATGGCCGGCTGCTTGGCCAGCTTCGGCTTTCACCTCGGCTCAGTCGAGCTGAAGCATATGCCTTCGTTCGACTGAGCCGCCTGGCCGACTTTGGGAGCTGTACGGGCTATAGGGAGTAGCCCGTACAGCAGCCCTTCGGTTCTACTGAACCAAAGGGGTCCTGGGACCGAAGGATCAGCCGAAGCTACGGCTAGATCCTTCGGCTGCTTCGTGAATAGACCCCTAAGTATTAAAGTAGTATTAAACCCTCAATGAGAAGTGATGTTCATCCTCTAAGTCCATGTAACTGAATTTTAAACCAATGCCATTCTTCTCAGTTTACATCCAAACACTTACTTATGCCTCTGATGCACATAACCCGAACTTCCAGTCAAGGAGCACGCACTGTGCATTTGTTATGAATTGAAGCTTTGGGATTACATGTTCCATGTTTCCCCTCTGCCACAATGCACATGTGCTTCCCGTCACCTGAACAGCCACAATGTTAAGAACCCTAGCTCCACGCCGCATATGTGTGCTATGCATGGCTTCTGAGTGAGCACAATGGGTGGCTGCAGGGACACCTGCAAAACAACAGAGCCACCCTTATAAGCTGAAGTGACTTCCACTCCACTTCAAAAGCTGAGTATGCTAGAAACAGAGGCTCAACACAAAAACAAGCTTGAGAACAATCATGAAAGTAAGATATGCTGCTGCATTACACTTTCTCCAGGGAGGGTTTAATAACACTTTAAGTAAATTCAGATGGTTTGCTATAGAATGCAAACATATGATTTTGCTTTACAGTTTTTAGTTTTATTTAAGCGCTACCATTTTAGATGTGCATATAGAAGAACAACTTCATTAAAGCATCAGAGAACTATACACCAGGGAATATTGCACTGGGTGTGTAGAAATCTTTGAAATACTCTGCATATTCTGACTTTTTCATATGACAGTATAGCAACACATAGCATACAGGTTTTTTTACATGCCTTTTACCTTGGCACTTGTTTCATTGCTTATTTAGACAGGCCCAGCATTTATTTTTTTTAATTTCAGGTTATTAAAAAATAAATTTGACATAAGTATTCTAAGGTGCACCTTATAGGGAGAGGAGGCATGAAAGCAACATTGTTTGGATGTTCAATATGCACAGTAAACATAGATGCAAAGATCAAGGATATCTGAATGCACATATGATGGAACATTTGCGCACTCATGTGAATCTGCAGTTCAATCTCACTCTTACCATTTATCACTGTTCTTATTTAGTAGATCTAACTTTATACTAGTGATAATAATAGCAACCACACAAAACCTGAACCATACAGGTTAATGTGCGATTTTCAAAGTTCTCCTTTAAATGCAGGTGATAAAGTATCCATATTTAAATAACATGATTCGAATCCTTTTAAAATAGGTATTATAAGCTATGTGGATCTTTCAGGCTCTGGTTGTTGCATGCAGATAGTCCCTACAGCAGCTGTTCTTCTTCTCAGTCTTCATCTATAATATCTTGAGAAACATGGCAGCTGGAGACACAAGCCAGTACTTCTTTGTAATCAAAATACAAGCTACAACAATGTCTAGCATTATTGGAGTACTGGCTTTGTATCTACTACAGGTAACCAGATATCTACACAAGAAGAACTAGGACTTAGAATTTTACTAAACTCAACTCATTACTTATCTTGCAGCTTTATATTTCCCTTCTTATCTGTAAAGGTAATTTTATACAGGAATAATAAACCCTGATCATGCACTAGATATGTAGCTAAAACGCAGGATGCCCACTGGCTGCCAATTTGCATGTCAATACCAGAATCCATGTCTGCAGCCTAACAAATGTCATGTAACAATGGGGTGACTGAGGCAAGTATAATGAGCTATGGAGGACAGTCAAGCACACAAAAGTTGCTATAATACAAAGAACAATGATGTTTACTACAGGGACTTTCTATATAAAGTGACTGGATAATTAGAAAAAAAAATGATAATACTTATTATTATTATTTAGTGTAATGCAGGTAGTAATTCAGAAGTGCTTTAGTGAAAAAAAACATTGATTCCGGCTAGATTGTATGGTTCTCCATGTGTTTCTGGGTAGCTCTACTTATTCACATGATTTTTTGCTTTGAGATGGTAAGCTACAGTGGGTGGGATCAGGTAACTCTGGCCTACAATTTCAAATATTATGAGAGCTTTCTAATGTAAAGGGATCATACTAAAGTATAACCAAAGCTACAATATCTGTTTTTAGTTTTGAATACAATAAGGAAGGGTTAAAATCCTTGTCAGGTTTTTTTTTTGTCTGTCACCCCTTGGAGAGATTTCCCTTCACTTCCTGCCCCAGAGACAAAAAGGGAAGTTAAAGGAAATTTCTCCAATGTGAGGGGAAATAGCTTCTTAGACAGTTCTTCCCCTTCTGTTTTGCTGACAACTGTATCATTTTGCATTTCACTTTCTATCTCAGTGATGAAGGTCTCCAGGACAGAGAGGGGGAATCTCTATAGCCATAATGCATTTCCTTAAAGTGTCTCTCTAAACAAATACTTTTTTTCTAGTTTTGGATAGAGTGGGGAAGACTTAGGGGGTTATTCATTAAGAGCTGAAGGATCCATCCGTAGCTTCGGCTGATCCTTCGGCTCCCTTCGGCCGCCTCTGCCCTTCGGTTCAGTCGAACTGAAGGGCTGCTGTAGGGTCTATTCACAATAGCCCGTACAACAGCCGAAGGCAGCCGAGTGGCTGAGCCGAGTTGAAGGCATATGCTGAAGTGACAGCTGTAGCGGAGCCAGCCGAAGGGCTGGCTGTTCGCCCTGCAAATGATCTTACAGCTCGCTCCGCCCAGTTGTAATGACAGATCAGCATCCACAAATGACCTGGGGAAGCTGATCTGTCATTAAACAATAACAACTGGGTGGAGCCAGCTCTGCCCAACTGTCGTCACGGCCAGCTGTGCCTAGTTGTTATTCATTGGTCGGGACCTGCTATAATACTCTAGCAGGTCCCGGCCAATAGGAAACAGTTGGGCAGAGCTAGCTGTCACTGCTGTCACTTGTTTTTTTTTGTTTGTTTTTTTTGTTTAAAATATCTTAATTTTTAAAGATTTTACTATTTGTTTACATTTTTAAAATATTTTTCAACTATTTTTTTCCCCATTCATTTAACTGTTTTACTATTCTGCTCGGTACCTCACAGGTACCAAGCAGAATAGTCTAGCCGAATGCCGCTCAGCGGGATTTGGCTATTCACTCACTGCCATTCAGCCCCTATGAGAATAGGGGCAAATGGCAGCGAGTGAGCTGCCACAGCTTCAGCTCAGCTGATCCAGATTTTGGATTGGCTAAGTCGAAGTCCCACTGCACTTCAGCTCAGCAGAACATGCAGAGCATGTTCGGCTGACCAAAGGCAGCCTATGTACGGCTAATTTCAGCCAATGTACAGCTGAAATCAGCCATACTGAGCTGAAATGAATAGCCAAACTTTGTTCGGCTCTGTTCACTTCGGCTAGGTTATTCACTCGGCTGCCTTCGGCAGCTTTCTGATCAACCTTGTTAGACTCTCTGTCAAGTATTTGTTTCTGCCCTCATTAGGGAGATTCACTCCTCTATTTGTACTGGTGACTGAAACAGAAAGCGAGGGGAAATCCAACATTTTAGAGTTGTCACCAGAACAAGAGGCGAGGAGAAGTCCCCGGAATAAAAACTGTCTAAGAGGGGAATCCCCCTAACCTTGGGAGATTTCCACTAACTTCCTAATGTGGAAATTATCCTAATGGTACATAAACAGCAAAAAATTGTCAGGGTTTTTTTTAAATATAATTTTTATTGACATAGCAGAGAAAGTCACGGGTTCAAACCCATCATACAAATATCAAACATTTATACAACTGTATACGGCTTAAAGATAAAAATAAACATATTAGACATATATCAATGAATATCATCTAATCAGAAACCATCACAATTGGATTCCCAGGATGGGTACCAGCCCCCCAAAGTTGACTATGGGTGGAATATATATCACAGATATGGTACATAGTAGAATATATTAGAATTGGGTACTGAGAGAGCACGCCACCAAGTGTGTAAAGGGTGAATTACATCACGAGGCCTTAAAGAACATCTAAGGGGTCTATTCACAAAGCTGCCGAGGGCTGCCGGCCAATGGCCGGCCGCTCGGCCAGCTTCGTCTTTCAGCACGGCTCAGCGCTCGACTGAGCCGCTCGGCCGTGATCGGGAGCTGTACGGGCTATTGTGAATAGCCGTACAGCACCCCCTCGGTTCTCCTGAACCGAAGGGGTCCTGGTGCCGAAGCTAGCCGAAGGATCGGCCGAAGCTACGGCCAGATCCTTCGGCAGCTTTGTGAATAGACCCCTAAGGCTCCTAAGGAGCCTGCCACCTAAGACCCAAGATACCACTCTGTATATTGGAACAATAACATCAACTCTTTCAGCTGTTCAGGGGGTAGTTCAGTCGAAAGAAACGAGGACCAAGTGATAAAAAAAATGTTGTGTGAGCATGGGTAAACTGGGCCTCCAACTTATCTAGTGCCATCAATTTGTGGAGGAGTTCCTTCAGGGTCGCTAGGGAGGGTGGGGAGAGTAGCAGCCAGTTGATCAGTATGGCTTTTTTGGCCGCCAGAAGACATAAGTGCTCCCATCGTGACATATGTCTAGGGGTGGGTAATGAGGTGGAAGGAGTGAGTGCATGAAATAGACACATATCCGGAGAACATGACCTCTGGTTACCCGGTGTAGCATTCATGTAGGACAGGACTGAGGACCAGAATCGTTGAATAGAGGGACATAGCCAGATCAAGTGAGTCAGGGGTTTTAAAGAAGGTTTTAGCTAAACATACACATGAAATGAGTTCCAAGGAAAGCATGGAAAAAAAACACTCTTTATTCTCAATCACACTGCTGAAATCACCATCAATCAGATCCTAACTATGTGGAACAATTGGTTCTTTACTGTGTAAACTACATAAGTAGCAGGTAGTAGCAATTAATGTTGCATGATCACACAGTGTTGGCATTGTGTGCGACTGTTTCCGATTTGTAAAGCTTACATCATAGGGAAGCATTTGTTTAATTTATTTAGGAATTAATAACTAGTCCTGGTAATTTTGGTACCAGGACTGAGCTACCAAAAAAAAAACATCCTTGTAGCGCAAGCCTAATTCAGTTATATATTTAATAAAAATATCTTTATTGAATACATATCTTTAGCTAGTACCAATATATGTATCTGTTTTCATATCACCTTTCTGTATACCCCTGACCTGGGAAAGGAAGATCACTCTAAAACACTCAGGACTCTATTACTTTGGGACTAATTTATAACATGATTGCACAGAGTATAGCTGTGAGCACTAAATTTGCAGCGCATTACTGCCACTAGATGGAGCCGAGGAGCATAGCCACAGTGGCAGTAATGCACTGCACATGTTGTTCAATGTTTCAATGGTCAGAAATGTCAGTGACGTCACTAAATCCTACTGCCAGCCACTGTCAGGGTGCCCGAACAGAGCCTGCAGCTAATTGGCTGCCAGCTCCATTTATCAGATAATTTTTCAACCTGCTCCTTCAATCAGCTGATCGAGGGATGTCGGGCAGAAAGGTGCTAAAAGTGGCACCCACTTTGCGAATTTTGGTCAATTCACCAAGAACTGGCTGAAATTCTCACGGCGTATACCTTACTTTACACTCTAGCACTGCTGTAAAGGAACTGCAAGATGCTGACACCAGGTCAAAAGTCAAATTCAAATAGCTTTATTGATGTATTATTGACTACAATTCTGCATTAATATGTTTGTTTTATATCTGTCTAGAGTTCGTCTTTAAATAAATGATAAAAATAAATAGTATAGTTATAAAGAAACAAATGGAAAAATGCCAAAATGTAAAGCTTTATTTATTTTAGAAGAACAACCTTAGATATAAATACATTTAATATAATTTAGTAAGAGAAATAGTAACAAAATTATAAACATCTTTTACATATATCTACAAACGGTTACCAAGTTCAAATATCATATATAAACATGTTAGAAATACTGTGTATGCATTTTATTTCCATACAACATTTATTGTTTATTCATTCTTTAACATTTAAATAATTAAAAAAGACTAGGCTGTACTTCATATGCAAAGCACAGCCTTGTCTCTTACAGCCATTTATTTGTTGACTAATAAATTCTTCCTATTAATCAGCACAAACTTTAATAGTTTCAAAGAGTAGGAAGATACAATTTAATTCTGTCAATTAATAGGGGATAATTTCCTTTTCATCCTTAATGGTCTTTTTTTCCTTGAAAATGGGTTCATCTTAATTACACCTAACATTCTGATTTAATTGTATTTCAGCAACTAATTAGAATCAATGTCCCTTGTTAAAATAAAATTATATGACTACTGTCTGCTTACACGTTCATGTTTTCTTTTAAAAAACACAACAAGCGTAGGCTTCTTATTTCATAAACTAAATCTAAATTTTTATGTCATTCTGTAGACTTATCTTAATTTAGTTAGCCTAAAAACTTTCGTATTTGCCTTGAAGATTATATAGCAAGTGTGGCAATCTGCTTATATTAGATGTGACTTCAACTTGCTGGTGATGAACAGAGGGAAAAGCAAGTCAGAAAGTGTTGTTAAAGTAGCTGGAAAGGCAACATATTACCAAAGGCCCAAATACTAAAGGGATGATTTATAAATCCTATCTTAAATCCTGAATTATAGGAAATTCCTATGCTACTCATCTCCATCTAGTGGTGAAAATGCCATGTAAACAGCATTTGGCCAGCATATGATTTATAAATATCCCCTAACTGTAGCACTGTGTTTTTTTAAATCTCTAATGTCTGCTCATTAGAAATTGCCAAAATAAAATTATTTTATATTGTTTATCTGCACCCACATGGTCACGTGGTCCATTCCGCTGTTGTAGTCAATATGAGAAATGGGGAAGCAACGCTTTAAACTTTGTTTATTTTAAACTTCCCCTCTACTTTAATGCCAACATTAATTTTGTAGCACACTGGAAAAGCTCTTCTTGTACTAAGATTGTTTTGCCCACAGGACCGCTTCTGTCAATGGGGTTGATTTACTGCTGGAATAGAGAGTGTTTACTTAGCAAAGTGAATGTTAATGAATAATGTGAACATTCTATGACTTTGAATACCCAGTTATGTGCAAGGGAAATAAAAAAACAGGACTGGTTGACCAAAGTGAATACAGCATTGCCTTCACTAAGCTTAGTGAACATAAACACTGAAAAGTGAACATTCACACACTTAAAGTCAAACTAGACCTATCAATTTAATGGTCTCCCAGCCAGTGTGTTTGTTTCAGCTCACTGCTGAAGTTTCAGGCCCTCAAATGGCTAGTGCCATAGCTGATTTCATGTGAAGCACCATGGCAACTGCAATCCAAATAGAGGTTAAGATGGCACCTTTCCTGGCTGTAAGGGATTGGAGGTTGTAGTTGTACTTTAAGTGAGCAGACTCTACTTTTGTAAATCAACCCCGCTTTGTAGTTACTGGAGCTCAGAGTTACCAAATTTAAAGTGTATGTAAATCCCAACATTGAACTTCTCTTATTTGGTCCCTTTTTGGTTAAATATACAGTTGAATATGGTATATTGTTAATTCTATCAGAAATGTTGTCAGATGATAACTTCCTGTGTTCTCCAACTTTGCTGCATTCTTACTAGTTACTATGTTCCAGCTATCTCTGAGGACCACAGACAATCACCCCTCTATTTAATGGAGAAGAGGAGATGGGATGTGGTCCTGTTCTCAAGTGACAAAGCTGCTTCTCCATAGTATACAATACAGTGGTGATCCCCCCCCTACCCAGGACAGGAAGTGTGCTACTGAGAGGATCAGCAGTGACAATAATGTGGATAAAATTATTGCAGCTACCACATCTAAGGGCTGGTGAGCAGTAATATAGTAATTGTTTGCTCTTGAGTTTAGTAACACTTAAAAAAGTAGTTTTAAACTCCCAAAGGTTTTTTTTTCAATAATGAATCCAGGTCAAACAAGTATACATTGCCCAGCAAAGTATTTCTTTACATTTTTGCTCAAGCCCTTACAGTCACCATGTTTCCAAACAGCTCCAACTCTCTCAGCTCTGCTTCCCTGAACTTCCTGTCCAGTGCAAGATCACAAGCAATAGAGCAGTCTCTAAAAAGTGAAAGTGAACAAGTACATGTAGCATTTAGCATCATTCAAGATCATTCTTGATACCAGCAGGCATTATGAAGAAGCAATGGGAAATGTTCCCAGGATAGGCCCAGAAAAGTTAGGTGTTCACTTTCATATTTTACTAGCTTTAGACACCTGGCTCTTTTTCTCGAACCCTGAGCTCTATATAGTATTGTTTGTTTACCGACAATTGTAATAGTCATACTTTCAGCTGCAGGTGGGAACACCATTAAAGTGACACTGTAGATTTGCCCTGCGTGGGTCATTTACATCTACTTGCAATAACCCTTTAGGAACTAAAAGTTCAGCTGTTATTGCGGTAGTTATATGTACTTTAGCTTAAAGGGTTTCTAAACCCTCGTTTTTTTGCCTATATCTACTGCTAGCAAGCAGTAGATATAGGCAAAAAGTTGTTTTTTTTTAAACCCGCTTTAACAGCGGTTTAAACTTACCCTGTTTTCGCCGCACGCACCCACCCGAGAATCCGAAACTGCTCGGGCGGCCGCAAAGCATCCTGGGGTGGGCGCATGCGCAGTTCGGATTTTCGGCCAGGGAGACGAGCAGAGATGCAAGGTAAGTCTATGGACGCGTGCACCCGCATGCAGACACCGCGGGATCGGAAGTGCCAGCAAGGACAGAGGAGTCAGCGCTGGATCGGAGAGCCACCGCACCGCTGGAGGGACAGATGAAAACATCAGGAAAGAAGAGGAAGATCGGATTAAGATACATCATTTCATTTTTTTACTTTAATGTCACTTTAACCCCCTAACTCTAACAGGGACCCTCATTAACCTATAATACTATGTAATAATAATAATAATTAACCTCAATCTCACCCCTAAATTGAACCCATAACCATAACTCAACCCCTTTATCCATCTCTGAATCACAACCTAATATCTAAATCAAAAAGTTTCTATCAATGTTAAATTATCAAAAACTGTTGGTGGTAGATTACCTTGATCCATCTAATTGTTTTCTCCTTTGATAGCTGGTTAGGGGTACTTAAAATTGCCTTTAAATTGCCATGAGTGCATTTAATGTGGTAGAATTATGAAAGATGCTCCTTTGTATCAATGCACAGCCCGTATCTTACAATAACATTTTAACAATACAAGTTCCCACATGACCATGTACAACAGGTCCTTAAAAGATGATGATAAATTGTGATGTCAGTGGCACATTTCTATTTACATATTTACCAGAGTCCAAATGAACATGTGAAAGCATATACTGAACTCATTTGCATATAAATAAGGCAATTATATTTTACAAGGGGTGACATATTTTATTGTCAGTTTATCATCAATTTAAGCAATGACATATTTGGCCCAACAGCCTGATCAGATGATTTAAAATAAAGCCTTAATAGTGCCCCGGTGTTGAGAGATATGAATTAAGTAGTCTTATATAGTCATTAGTCATACAGTAAGGTGTACGATATAACAAGCCAATTTTCTTTTTTCTTCTCTTTAGCTTATTTAAAAAATTACAGTATGATATATAATAAGAAATTATAATATGTTATGCATATACTAGTAAAATAGGTAACTTATATATATCTCACCCACACAATCACAGAAGATCTGGGAAGTGCAATAATGCTCAGTATCTCACTGTATAAACAACCATTGCTGTAAAAAGTGCTACCAGGGAGCATATAGCATGTTTTCTACAGTTGCATTGCAACTGTGCACCACGCTTAGGGGGTGATTTATAATGGGCAGCAGAAATGACTATCTGACCTCCATTATATTCCGGGGTACATTCTCCGCTGCTTGCATTTGACAGCTTATTCATAAAATGCAGGTCATAGTGTGAGGCTTTAAGCAGAGGAAGCTCCGTGATTGGAGGAGGGCCAATCATTTTACTTTGACAGTTCCCACGACTGGGCTCACCTCCCAGCTTATTTTTTAACCCCCCCCCCCCCCCTTTCATTTTTAAACTCCCAAAAGAAACAAAGCACAATGCACATTTGTAAAGCACACTCCTGTGCTTTACAGATGTGGGGTTATTTTTTGTTAAAGGAGAACTATGGGGTTAAGGCTTTTCCCCATAGTTCTCCTTAGGGTAACGGGAAGACACAAACTAGTGTCCTCCCGTCACCCTAAGCTCCGTATACCGCGAGCTACAGCTCGCAGTATACTGAGGCACCACAGTATACCGCAAGCTGCTGCTCGCGGTATACTGAGACGCCGCAGCTAAAGCGGATCCCGACAATTATGTCTGGATCCGCCCAGCTGCGTGAGTGACAGCTGGCTCTGCCTATCTAGAGGCAGAGCCAGCTGTACCCGCCCCGTCCGTTCCGCCAGTCAGCGCTGGTGGATCGGAGCAGGGAGCAGGGAATCCAGCCCCTCCCCTGTCACGGCAGAGAGCTGTGACAGGATCGGGAGGTGAGCGAATGCTGGTATGTGTTCGCTCACTTCCCGATCTACTGAGCCGATCTGTGACAGTCTCATTGTCACAGGTCGGCTAGAACTTTTCACTCACCTCATAGTTCTCCTTTAAAGCAAAGGTATTGCCCCAGGTATGGCCATACCACCGCTTGTTAAATGAACCCCATACAGTTGTTCTTTGATGAAACTTTTCTTTTTACTTGCTGCCAAAATTATTTTTATTAACTCCTCTTCTTGCCTATGAGAGGTCATCATAGGAAATGCCACAGTTAAGACTGTTCAGCAAAGTAAATGATTACATTTTAAAGGGATTATTTATTTAACTTGAATAAAGTAAAGTTATGTACACTGAAATCAACCAATCACATGCAAGCTAAAATCTTGTTTATAAAAAAACGTTATGTGCACATGATTGGGAACGCAGAGTTACCTTATTTACTCAGCTAAGTGAACATTCAAAGTGCAAAGTATACATACACTTTCCAAAGGTAAACATTCTTTTTTTCTAAGTGAACAGTCTCTATTCCTTTAGTAGCCAATGCAATATGCAGGCAATTGTGTAGCTTCACAGTTAGTAATGATGCCTTAAATTGCTTGAATTCTCGGTTCAATGCTCATCAGGAGTGCTATCTACATGGAGACTGCATATGATTCCTGTGGCATAGATTTCCTTCCACAAGCCAAAAGCATTTTACAAATTGACCCAAGTGCCTCAACAATTGTAAACTCTACAAAATGAAGTGCAGGGTTTCTTAAACTTTTTAATCTAAGGATGACCAAATTAAGAGCAACAAGCCAGTGCTAGGGATGTTATCCTTTTTCTCTTCTATCCTCTTCTATTCAGCTTGCTGCTTGCGAGGTAGGCAGCCAATCGCAGTCGACCGGGAAATCCTCATGACCATGCAAAACAAACACAAGGGATGACGCCCTCACCTCGTGAAGTACGTACAACTGATTTATTATGAAAACAGAATAAAAATACTCACTATCATATATTATTGTGCTCAGCAGACTCTGAGGAAGGGGGTATGCCCCCGGAAACACTTTAGTCTGGCCATGATTATCGGCGGGTTCAGTCTGTGGATTTGATTATCACTCATGTATGGATTTTCCTACACGCAAGAATTGAATTGCTGGATCTCCTTGTATTACATGCATCAATAAATTTTATGATTGTGAGCATTTGTATCCTGTTTTCATAATAAATCAGTTGTATGAGGTGAGGGTGCCGTCCCTTGTGTTTTTTTTTTTTAATCTAAGGATCCAAATATGAAAATTGTTACTGTAGTGGGACCCAGGGAGATATTCTACATGTCAGCAAAATCGAAAAAAAAAACAAGTAACAAGAGATGTATAACACATTGCGGCTGTTCTTCACTATTTCTGTAAGCGTTAGTAATGTCGAGAGAAATACATTCTTTGTTATTGTTTTCTTTTGGACATTTTCAACTAGTACTAGGTTATCTGTACCACAGACACTTATCTGTGTAATTCCCTCAACCCCTGCCTCGACCACACCTTAGTCCCTCATACTGTGTCTGGGCTGTGGGTTCACACCTTGGCGTTTTATGTATGCGCGTTTTACGTGTGTTTTGTACCGACGTTTTTCAGGCGTATTGTGAAGCGTTTTGTACATTAGAAAACGCGCATTTTACGCACGTTTTTTGATTGACTACAGAGGCGTCCAATGAAAATGAATTCCGTGATTTACGGAGGCGTCCTATGGGAAAAACTGAGTCAATAAGCAAGATCATCCAGGAAACATGCTGTGCGATTTGGGATGTCCTGCGTGATGTGGTCATGTCCAAGCCCACCAAGGAGGAGTGGGTGCAAATTGCAGAACTTTTTGCGGCGTCATGCAATTTTCCAAACTGTGTGGAAGCCATAGATGGAAAACATATTTGCATCATAAAGCCTATTGGGAGCGGCAGTCGTTTCTTTAATTACAAGAAATTTTTTTCTATCGTTCTTTTTGCCGTAGCAGATGCGAACTACTGCTTCCGCTATATTGATGTGGGATCCTACGGCAGCAGCTCATGCTCTGCGGTATTTGCCCATTCGGACTTTGGACTCATGCTGCGCCACAGGGATCTGGACCTCCCGGGGAACACCGCGCTGCCTGGTACCGCTCACCCTGCAATGCCCTTTGTATTCGTAGGAGACGAGGCATTTGCTCTTGGTGAGCATTTAATGAGGCCCTACTCCAGTCGTGGACTGAGTCTGGAGAAGAGGGTCTTCAATTATAGGCTCACCAGAGCACGCAGGGTGGTAGAGTGTGCCTTTGGCATACTCTCCAATAAATGGCGCTTTCTGCACTCGCCAATCAATCTTAAAATAGAAAATGCCGTCTCTGCGGTGAAGGCAACTTGTGTCCTTCACAATTTTGTGCGTCGCAGAGATGGCTTTCTATTTGACGATTCATTGGTGCATTGCATGGAGAGTAGCCATTGGCAAGGCACCCGTGGTACAGCGCATGGTACCACCATTCGGGACCAATATGCGGCATATTTCATGACACCTGAGGGGGAGGTGTCATGGCAGATGCAGGCAATCCAGTCAATTGCTATCATGCGACCTGCATGCAGTGTTGCCATGCATCCTGCAAAACACTGCACGCAGGTCGCATGATAACAGGTCGAATTGCTATCATGCGACCTGTGTGCAGTGTTGTCATGCATCCTGCAAAACACTGCACGCTGGTCGCATGATAACAGGTCAAATTGCTATCATGCGACCTGCATGCAGTGTTGCCATGCATCCTGCAAAACACTGCACGCAGGTCGCATGATAACAGGTCGACCTGTTGCGACCTGTTATCATGTGACCTGCGTGCAGTTTTCGTGTGACCTGCATGCAGTGTTATCATGCGACACTGCACGCAGGGCGCATGATAGTACTGCATGCAGGTCGCAGGAAAACACTGGAAGAACATGTTAAAAATAATGAAAACGCTGGAAATGTACCTTTTGCTGCCTTCACTTGCTTCGTGAAACCCTCCCAATCAGGGAATGTCATCTGGGCAACTTCATCCCACGAACGCCGCCTGATGCCCCTATTTTTGTAGTCGGCATGTCTCATGTCATATAAACACGGTCTTGTCTTCACGAATCGTATAAACGCCTCTGTATCGAGAAGTAGGCCACATTCTGCAGAGTCTTCCATGATGCTTCCTCTTTCTTTGGACGAAAAAAGCAGACTGCAAGTCTGGGGTGGAGTCTGTGGCCATGTGCTGAACGGGCGTTATAGGCGCGATTTTGGATGACGTAAACGCGCAAACACTATTTACGCCCGTTCACGTCGAAGTCTATGGCCGCGAACGCGCTATAAAACGGCCCAATACGCCGCAAAGAAGGTCATGTACCTTTTCAGGCGAGGGCCGTTTTGTAGCGCGTTCTGACGGGCTGAAATATGGCAAGGTGTGAACCATACCCATAGAAAACAATGGGATTTTCATGTTTGTACGTTTTGTAGAGCGTTCATAGAGCGTTGAACGCGCGACAAAACGTAAAGGTGTGAACAGGGCCAATCAAATTAGTGTCATTGTTTCATAGTATTTGAGAAGGGTGGTGGTGTCGTAGGCAGGAATATTTATTATGTCTTCATCCCACAGAAATGAACGCTCTCTGTGATGCATTAACAACATTGTTTATAGGCTACATCTCAGATGACGGTAGTATTAGATTTAAAACATAAATAAAGTGCGTTATATCACTCAAAACTGATTTCATGTGTGGACAAACAAGGCTATGTTTGCTACACAGTCATGTGGCAACCCACAACAAACAGATCCGTGGTTTAAGAAACACTGTTCTAGTGGCATCCCTAATGTAAAAGTTTATTTCATATTCATTTTTTTCAATTGGTTTTTGTTCCTCTATTGTTGATCTCAATGGCCTTCTGTCTTTTTCAAAACGACTATGCAACTATAGCATTATATAATATGCTATTTTTATATATAATATGCTATTTTTATATATAATATGCTATTTTTTTTTCTAAACACTCATATAAAACAGATAACATTACACAGGTGTAAATCAATTGATTGGGAAGGCCGTTTAGTGTCCATGAAAAGTTCTGCTGAATGTATTATTATATAATAAACATACCCTTATGAAATGCAGCAATTCATTCTCTTTACTGTGCTCTCAGAACTTTCTGCATAATGCATTTATATAAATCAATGTATGTAACAAATTGATTAAGGTTTTTTCTTTTGTAATTAACAGTTTTACACATCATCACAATTACTGCAAACACATTCACAGAATTAAATAATCTAGTTTAATAGTACAACGAACGTCTTTGATCTTTCTTATGTTCCTGTAATTACTCCAGCTCACGACAAGTGAATTTAGAAACTGAAAGAATCACTTTGCCCCAACATTCTAACGCACTGATGGAATGTCCTTGCCATTGATTCTTTTTACACACATAAGACAACAATTCATTCCAGAACAACCTTATTTATTTATTAAACATGAAGCCCATCTCTCAGGTGGAAAAGAATCCTTGAGGTCTGCTGAAAAGTTTGATCTTCAAACGCTGTGAATGTTGATTTTAATGACTGGGTGAAAGCTGAGGAAATTTTGGCTGAAATTTGGATAAAGATGACAGCAAAGGGTCTCAGGTTGCACAAAGCAGACAGAAGGATTAAACCAACAAAGCCAAGCCAATGCTCTAGAGTTTCAAAAGGATAATCTTCATAGTAGCGATTCACACTCTGACAAAGGTGACTTTTACCGGTGATGTTAAGCTCTCCATATTTATCTTATGTTGTGAAACAAGAATTATTCTATGCTTAATTACCTAATAAAAGAGCTCTGTGGATTAAAAAAAAAACAGCATTGCATTAAGTTGGATCCCAATGGCAAACGCAAATCAAATTTCTAGTTCAGCAAAATAAAATGTCTTGGGATTCTCAGTTGACAGGATGTAGAATCAAAATCAGGTGCCTCCTGTTGTTTCAGGATCCAGAAGGGGTGGCTGCCATATGCTCGATGTTACAAAGGGGCAGAAATGACAGCACTAAAGAAAACACAAATACAACCTTTCCAATCTGTTATATGCACTAATGAAAATATTTTATCATATGCACGTGAAAAAGAATAACAGTTATGCTTAGAAAAGCAAGCTGTTGGCACTTTTCTTACAAATATACCTTTCATTAGACAAGTATTTATAATTTATTTTACTGGAAACATTTGACTTTACTTCACATGAGCGCTTTTCAGTTGACTATACATATGTATAAGTTAGATTTACCAAAAGGAGTATAGAATGTTCATTTATCTTAAAGCCTATCTCTGGGAGAAAAAAAACTTACCTTGTAGTTGGGCTGCCCCTGCACTGCCAGGTTTAAATGCTAATTTAGGTCTAGGGTATTGGTTAAGGCAATTTTAATATGGCAGCTATGATTAGGGCCATTTTTTGGGCTGAAATGCATCAGCATGTTTGTTACGGGTTTTAGGCGGTAATAAAGGACATTTATCTAATTGTGTGATGACATTTAGATTTTGATTGCATGGAGGGTTGGCAGGAGCACCTGTAGCACACCAAAGTTCCATCTGCCAATATTGGACAGAGACAGTAGAGTGCATTTTGTGTTTTGTAAAAGGCAATCAGAGCTCACCTCACCTCACCTCCCCTATGTTCTGGCTTTTGGACTGTCCCTCGGCATCCTCAGGAATTATGCAAAACTATGGGTTCTGCATCGTACTTGATGGCATCAGTGGGCCTTCAACCACCAGAGCTTAGGGGGGAAGAGGCTGTGGGTGCCAGACGTATAGTCTGGAGGGAGCCTGTGGGAGCAGGGATTAGGTAAGTGAAAGTAATTTTCTCAGGTACCTTAGACCTAAATTAGCATGGAACCCTATGGAGGCAGTCCCACTCAAGAAGAGTTTTTTTCTCCTAAATTCAACTTTAATGAAAATGGTGATGTCATGTTTACTCGGAATACTAAATCATGTGCAAGGTAAAAAAAAATTGTTGATTGCTACACTTTCGGTAAAATAATACTTTCTAAGGTTGATTTTTGAATGTTCATCCCTTAGTTTAAGGTCATGTCCCCATGTTCTTTATCTTAGCATAATATTGAAAACCCTACCATTAACCCTATTTACACTCCTAATGTACTTAAAGGTTTCAATCATGTCTTCCGTTCCCTTTTTTTCTTCCAGACTGTAAATTTGCTGGTGATCCCTGTAGTGATGCATCCCAGAATTCTAACCAATGTCCCCACTGTTTGATCACACCGTTTGTTCATTTTGCAGTCATCTGAAATAAGCACCCCAAATCTTTACTCTACTAGAATATTTTCTTGCCCTAAATGTATTATTTTGCATGTAGAAACATTGAACTGTAGTTTCCCCTGCTTTGACCAATCTTCTAGCAATGTCAAATCATGTTCCATATTAAAAATACCTCCAGGAATATCAACCCTTTGCACACATTTGTGTATCATATGATCTGTTCTCAGTAAAACCATGTGGCTTTGGGTCCAGCGTGTTGTGTGTTAATGATCACTGATCCTTCTTTTTAGGAGTGATTCCATTCATTTTACTGCTACAGGTGTTAAAATTACTGGCCTGTAGTTGTTATTATAGTTGTAGCTTATTACTTACTACTTTACTTGTGAATAGGTTGAATATTATCATGGGGAACTACCCCTGTTTGAAGAGATTGATTAAAAAGATCAGTGATATATATAAATATATATATATTTCCTGGCTCACCTCATGTCAGCATACCAATGGGTTAACTCCATCCCTTGGCTACACATAGGACCACCCCTAACTAGAGTATAAATTCCCCCCACTCCACCCTATACGTGTTCTTTTTGGTCCTCGCTCGGGACACCTTACTAGTGTATTTTATTTTATTTTTTAAATATTTAGTTGGCCCTCTCCCATATGGAAGATGTCCCTGTGCGTGGTAAAGGTAAAGGATGGGACATGCCTTGTGCGGAATTACCAGAGGTAACCTAAAGGGTTACAAGGTCTTGTGGACCTGATAAGTGGACTCTGAGTGGCTCTTACCTTGTTAGATTATGTAGCTATGAATGGCTGCTGGTGATCTGCGGGCACAGGAGTCGGCTTGCGTTTCAGCTTGGAACGCATGTCTTGCAGCCCCATGCTCAAAGATGCTTCTATGTTCCAGTGAGGAACACGGGTCCCGCCCCTTCCGGTTGCAGGCTGCGGCGTGAGGAGAGAAGGTCTGAGCCGGGGATTTGGCTGCGGTCCAGTGTTCTATCAAAAGTTCCAAATAGTGACGCCACTTCCGGTGAGTGCCAGTAGGAGATCTACAGCAGATGGTGCTATTGCGCATGGCCAGGAAATCCTTGTTGAACTGCAAATCCTTGTTGAACTACAGTTATATTTGTCCTAGGTTATAGAAGCGGATGAGCCGATAGCCGTGCAGTGGCTATTGCCTCATCGGATTCTATAACCTAGTAAAAGGTTATATATATATATAGATAGATATATATAGATAGATATAT
>NW_017306977.1:295820-324326 GCF_000935625.1 Nanorana parkeri | reverse complement strand
TATAAAATATATCTACAACCAGAGTTGCCAGTGCATCGGCTTCTATAACCTACGACAAATATAAGTTTGTACTAGGTTATAGAATCCAATGAGCCATTAGCTGTGCAGGCGCAGTGGCAATAGTTAGACAGTTCAACAAGGATTTTCTGCCCATGTGCAATAGCTCCATCTGCTATACATCTCCTACTGGCACTCACCAGATGTGACGTGCCCAGTAGGAGAGGTCGGCAAGTCGATAGAACACTGGCGTGTTGCGAGGGTTCCCTCCCCTTCCTGCCGCTGGTACTATAGTGATTGGCCGTCGACGGGTGGCGGCGGGGTCTTGAGATGCGTTCTTGATTAGTAAGTGGATTGATTTGCCTGCATTCCGGGGGCCCTTATAGGGGACAGAAGTTATATTTTACAACTCTGCGATGAATAACATCAGGGCCCATTGCTTTATTAAGCTTTATTAAGCTTTAGGCAAGCCAGTTCATCTGCTACCTCTGCCTCTAGAAACCCTGAAAATGAACCTTTAGTGCTAGAATATGATCCTCCAACTTGTTTTTGGTTAGTGCCATTTACTTCTGAGAAGACGGAACAGAAGTAATTGTTTAAATGGTTTGCTACATCCAGGTTTCAATCAAAATAAGTATTGTATTTAATTTTCATTTTTAAGATCCCATAGTATCTTTTCTTCCTGTAACTGATATACTTAAAAAAGTTGTGTCTCCTTTGTTAATGGACTTAGCCATTCCCTCCTCTTTCTATAGTTTGGCCTCCTTTTCTGTGCTTTTATAGACTTCTCTATCAGCTACTCTTTCTGTTTCCTTGTATGTTTTTTTTTCTCCTTCACTATCCTGCTTACCTTTTGTAGTGAACTATATTGCTTTTCTCCTTCATTTACTTTTGCTATCTGGCCTGACATATAATCTAGTTTCCTCCAGGGTGGCCAATCTCAGTACAATTTGTCCTTTGAAATCTAAAAAAAGTTGTTTTTTGCATATGCATAATTTTCAGGCTTTTGATCTAATATCAAATCAAAGACCTTGATGATCACTAAAACTCAAATATTCTCCCAGCTTAACATCAGACAATTGATCCATACTTGTCAGTGCCAGGTCTAGAATATAATTTCCTCTGGCTGGGCTTTTTACTAACTGTTATAGAGAAACCTCTTTCAATACCTCTACTCTTGTTTGTAAGCACATTTTGAAAACTCCAGTTAATGTCCAGCATGTTGAAGCCACCTATAATTAAAACCTCTTCCTTCATTGACATTTGAGTTATCTCCTCAATCAACAGGTTATCATAATCCTCACACTGTTGTGGGGGCCTATATACTACACCAGTTGTAAGGGAAGTTCCTTCTCTACTTTAAAGGTGAACCCAGGAGGTTTCAAATAGTTCATGTGTTTGCTGAATTAAAGTTAGTTTTATTCTGTTGTTGACATAAATGGCAACTTTACCTCCCCTCTTCCCTACTCTGTCGTGTGTACCCTGATATAGTTATTTTCCAGTCATTTGAATCCCTGAATCATGTTTAAGTAAAGTCCAAGTTATCACTGAACATAAGATCTGTCAGCTCACAAAGCTTGTTATCTAAACTACAAGCATTATTACACATGACATGGCAAACACTGCTATTTACATTAACCAAGTCCTTAGAAACACAAACCTTCACATTTGTTTTTACCTGCCGGGAACAGAAATGTTTCTTTAGTAATTAAATCTTTGTCCCATGTTGTTTAGTTTAAATTCTTGTCCAAAAACTTCTGGATTCCTTACCAAAGAACTACGTACCCTTGTGTGAGGGATGTATGTACAGCTCAATATGAGACCACTTGCTTACATCAGCTAACGCCAGCTTTCCCCAACATTTCACCATCATTTTAACCAAATACTGAATCCTGCAATACAAAAGAATTGCCCTTTTTGTGAATTACAGACAAGTAAGACCTCTGAAAATGTAAGGCTACAATTTACCTTGCGTAGATCCTAGCCCAAACTCCCCAAATCCTTCTGTACAGAAACCGCATCTTTCTAGGTCAAATCATTGATGCCCAGGTGGGCTGGCTCTGGGAAGCAATCAATGTGTGAATGTGGAGTGGGACAGAGAGGGTTGGGATAGTCGGAGTTCTATAGTCCAGCCTGCAGAGTTGAAAGGGCTGGTTGGTATTTCAGTGCAGCAGAGGCACAGTGTTGTCCACCCAAACAGGAATTAAGAAGCTCACTGGATTTCTGTACTTGCAGCACTAAAATAAAACATGCGGAAAGCGCATGTATTACAGAGATTTTTTTTTTGCACTGACATACATTTTAACTGCTTTTCTGTGATGGACATCACAATGCCAGCCAGGTAATCACACTGCCCTACCTGCTCATATAATAACACAAGTAGCCACCTCCCAAGGATTCATTGTGTCCTTAAAGGAGAACTATGAGATGAGTGATTGCCACTCATCCTCATAGTTAGAACCGACCTCCCCGACCAATAGAGCTGTCACAGGTCGGCTCTATTGATCAGGAAGTGAGCAGAAATATGCCGCCGATCCGCTCACTTCTCAATCGTCTCCTTGCAGTGAGCGGTGACTGTCTGTCCCTCTCCGATCCTCCAGTGCTGAATGGAGGAACGAATTGGGGGAGGGGGCGGGCACAGCCGCCTCTGCCTCTAGATATGCAGAGCCAGCTGTCACTCACACAGCTGGGTGGATCTCGACAATATTGTCAGGATCTGTCCTGGCTGCGGCACTGTCGCTATATCACGGACAATAGCCTGCGATATACTGAGCTTAGGGACATGGGAAGAGGTTATTATATGTCCTCCTATGACCCTAAAGAGAACTATGGGGAAAAACACTTGCCCCATAGTTCTCTTTTAAATCTTTTTAATATCTTGGATCTCAACAGTACCCAGGGAAAGCCCTGGGTAAGTTTTGGGCTGGTTTGTGTCAAAGCATACACCGAGCTAAGAACCCTACCACTGCAAAAGATGATCATGCCACTATGTAAAATTACAAAAGGAAAAAAGAAACCAACAAACAGCAATATATAACAGTAAAATCATTGTGATCACTGTGAAGCCTATTTATTGTGTAGCAACAATAATGGAATATTTTACAATGTGTAGTCTAATATCTGGAAGCATTTACAAAGATCTCCTAAATCCCCACTTTTTATTTTACCTCCAGGCATATGGTTTGCCAGTTCAAATCCGTCATCTTGTTGCTCACATTAACTATCCAGAATAAGAGACACCTGAATAATTAATTATGCAGCTCATTTAACAGGAGACAAAGCTTGATGAATTCCATCCTTAGTCTGTCTGGGTTTGGTTAAGGTCTCTGATTTTTGCTGACAACATTTATCCTTATTTAGGTTGCATTAATTCTAAATTCTGTTCCTCCCATTATATTCTAATACACCATAAAAATTAGAACACAGTTAAAGTGAACCAGAAAAAGTCAATTTTGTAATTGAACACGTCACTTTAAGAGTTGACTGGTAGTTCCATTAGAATTTCTTGATAATATTATATGTTCTTATAGTACATATACTACATGATTTAGGAAGTGAGCTAAGAAGGTGATCCAATACTCAAGGTCGACAAAAACATTTGTCTTTTGTTTTTACTTTTTTTCCCTTTTCAATTGTATCGTAGTCCAGATTGTGATGCAGTTAGATGACAAAGTGCAATAGTACAGTTGGTAGCTGCAAGGAGTAATGGAGTGATGAAACAATTTCCACTTAATGAATCAGGAAGCTTAAGTTGTTTATAGACAGATCAATCATTCCAACTGTATTACAAATCCAGATGGTAACAAAAGACTGGATAGTGCTTAGAATCCAGAGCACAATATGGTTTATGGGATTTTCCCATTAATCTCTTGCCTCAACTAGTTCAAATCTCCAATCAGAGTGAAGTGAACTTTAACGTGTTTTAGTGTACCAGGATGATCCAGAATATAACAGTCCTGCATAGTCTCTGCAATATATTTACTATCCATATTTCTAGAAATGTGTCATATTTTGTTTAAAATTGCTCAACCTAAAGATACACTCCAAATGTTTTTTTCCTTATTAGTGGAAAAAAAACATACAGAGAATGTTGTCTGATTATTGTCACATAATTATACCAAAGTTAAAAGTCTGAGAGAACAAGCAATCCACTCCTGGTTTCCATTGCAACCCCATTATTTATTCCAGCTAAAATTTTGAATGATAGATCAGGGCGTGTCTGGGTGCTGTTTGGAAGGGAGCTCTTATGTACTCCTAAAGTAACCGGGTTGGTTAATAAATGTTTAACGTAAAGAAAAAAAATAATCCAATACATGTCCAGTTCCTAAGTCCTTTACTGGGCTGACAACACACATCATTTTTGTGGACAGAGTGCTGTCAGTCCTGCCCAATGGCTTTTACTTAACCACTCCCACTCTCAGATCTCTAAAACATAAAGGCTAATTATTATGTGGTGCAGGAAACTGGAAGGGCTCTTTGAGATAATACAGGAAGTGATGAATTATCAAGCAGGTAATTTTTGGCACTTATCAAACTGATATAACAAAATGCTTTCAATTGTATATTAAACAGCCCAAAATGGAGCAAAAAGGAGAAGTTAATTGTTAGGATTTATGAACACTTAATAGTTTAAAAGCGTACCTTATGACTACTAATCTACCTACTGCTTCTATAGACACGCTGAACACATTAAAGGGTAATAGCCTTTTAGCTACAGCAGAAGGAACAGTCTTGGTCTTCAGTGGGAGGGACTTAGCTCGGCTGACCCTAAACAAGAAAAACCTAAAGGATAAATAAACCTAGAAAAAATATGTATTGTACCTTAAGTCTTGAGATGTGTTGGCCACATAATTTTTCTATATTTAAGCTAGGAAAATTATCAGCAAGAACAGAAAATACTTGTTGTTATAGCCAGAAATGCAATGTGCTTGTCACTTCCTGTGAGATAAATATTCTTCTCTTTTTCAGCAAAGTACTTACCTCCCTATTCCTCATGTAATGGAGATGAACAAAGACAAACACTTTTGAGGTCCAGCCTGGGTGACAACCATGGCCACCTCCACAATTAAAGTGGAGGAGTGAGAGTAGTTGCCCAGGAACAAGATGTGTGTTTTTCGCAGGATAAACAGGTGAGAATTAAGAAACAAATGCTGCAATATAATACATTTTTGGTTCTGGTTTGAAATATGCTTTAATGGCAGCTGGAGGGATGGTGTGTAAAGTGCTTTCTCTGAAGGCACTAAGGAGCAAAAGATTTGTATTATGCAACAAATTGCATATAAGAAGTGGTCCCATGTTCACTCATGTTCTTTACCAAAATATGTGAATTTTAGCACAGATCATTTAAAAAATGAGTTATGTAAAATTGGCCTCACCTACAGTATTTGAAATAAGAAGTTATATAACAGGTCTCAATAGTTATATTTTGCAGAAGTGACAACATTACTCTCCAAAACCATCACTTTTAAAATAGTATCTAATATCTAAGTATTCTGAAAATATATGTATACTGTGTATTATACAGAACATTGTTATTTAATTTTGTATAATTATTGCCCAGAGTTTTTTTTATATATATTGCAGGGTTTTAATTATAGGCAATATACTGTATGCTTAGTGTGCCACATAAAATAAACACACAATAAGCATATAACTATAAATATTTCAAAAAATATTTTTGTTTACTTTGAATCATAACAATATTATTCTCGTGGTATTAAATCTATATCTGCCTTGACAAACCATAATCTATGAATATTTTAACACATATGTACTCAGTGGGGTTTATTTTCATACTGATATAAATAGAATTAATGAGCAGTCAACCTGCCACATGTCATGACATATGACGGGGCAGCTAGAGCACGAGAATATTTTTCCTGGTTTACATCAAGCATTCATTCTCTATGTTGATAGTTTTTCAAGCTATATCCCAGCTATTGTTTAAATCTGAAGATCAGTTCTTTTCCAAACCAATTACCTGCAATATTACCATACTGAAACACAGAGGCAAATGATAAAAAAAGAACAGAAACAAAACCCTTATGCATTCCTTGAGTACAACAGACAAGACATGTGCTTAAAATGACAGCATGGTGTCCCGTGGCTGCTGAAGCAGACTTACACAATGCTAGTGCGAATATGAGCTGTAATATGGATCCTGATACTGTAGCACTATGTGCCTAACGCATGCTGTGACTGGTCTTAAAAAGATGCTTAAAAATATGCTGATACTTGCACTTAGTGGGCAGATTAATATGAGTCCTTGCCAAGCAATATTCAGTAAAAAAAAAAAAAAAGATATCTGATTTTGCAAATTCTGACAAGAAATACTGGAAATGTAATAAATATTGAATAAAGGTGTAAATATGCTAGTTGGGGAGATGATGTGACACTTAGATGTGACTTTTGAAAATAGGATGATGTTGCTGAACACAATGTAGTCACATCATTGAGAATAAGTGATTACAGTTGTGATTTACTGTGGATCAGCAAGTTGAGGTAAAACTATTGAATTAGATGTACCATTGCAATTAATTGTGGATATTCAGTGGGAAAAAAACAAATACTGCGCAGATGAATGGATGTTTTGATAAAAAAAATATGCTAAAAAGGAATGACATCCAAAATGGTTTTCTTAGATAGCATGTGTAAGGCTTAGAGCTTCTCTCAGGTTCTGATTGCTCTCTGCCATAAGGAAAATGCTTTCCAATTGTAACATATACCATGTAAGCAAAGAGAAGCTTTACTGTTCCATCCTACATGAGTCTTGATAGCCCATGTAGGTGCTAGCCGGGAGCTGTCCACACTCCATAGTAATACCATCCAAGGAAAAACCACACACAGCTCATTCACTGTACATGTCATTTCTTTCATCTGACAGTCAGCATGGTAAAAGTCTCCACCTAGTGGCTGCCCCCCTCTAACATGTTTCACCTGTACAGGCTTAGTCATAGAGATCACCTACAACTAAGCCCTTAAGGGTGAAATGCGTTAAAAGTGGGTGGCCACTAGGAAGGGACTTTTACTAGGTTGGCTGTCAGATGAAGTAAACTACATGTACGGTGAATGAACGGTGTGCGGCTTTTCCTTGGATGGTGTAACATATACCATGTTAGAGAGATTTCAAACGCTTCTTGTCCCAGAAACAGTGGTTATCCTAACAAGACGCATTAAAGCCACTAAAACCTGATAGAGGTTATAATCATACTATTTTTTTCTGCAACTAAAGGACAAGGTTTTCCCTTGAGATATACTTTAAATTAACCTTGATAATACACATTTTATATCTTGTAATGCGTGGTCCATCCAACGATTGTTTTTGCTGTCTTTTTGCTATTTTTACTCCTAAATGACTGAAATCTGTATAGTGGTGTTTCCAGGCACAGCTCTGTGCTAGGAGAACATTAACCTAAGTTAAAGATGTGAAGTAACAGTGTTCACTTGCACGTTCCTAGTTCTGTGATTGTACTATCACTGACAGACAAACAATTGGTGGTCATCATGGTGATCAATGGAAGTTTTCTTGATGATAAAGATGTGCTCCTCACTTTCAGCTAACAGGAGCTATAGTTGTGCAGAGAGAAAGATATACAGTATTATAAAGTATTAGAACTGTTCCTTCCCCTGACCTCTACAACACTACAGGACACAGTAGTGACATTGGTTTGTGAGAGGAACCATTGATCACAGCGGAGGAGAAGGAGATTGACATTGCTAGAGGTATTTGTTTCTGAAGAGACATCACATGACAATTTCTCTTGAATGGGGTCAGGTTTGGCCGCATGGGCGGTGGGAAAGATTAGTAATTTCAGTTAAAGTAAGGCAATTAAAGTAAATACATTTTCCCTGCCTCCCCAAGTCCCTTTATATTTATTTCTTGGCAGGTAGAATTAGTTTTACCTAGATTACAATAAATGTGGGTTAGTTAATTTGGTCGGATAATTGTTATTATAGCTATTTTAAAAATTGAAGTTAATTAATATTTTAGGTTATACCTATAATAGTTATAGTTCATTAATGCTTTAGCTTAGCACCAATTAACTAATGGGCTATACTATCTATCTAACTAAAGATAGAATACTATAGGAGGATGGACGAACTGACTGCTATTAAACACTTTAAATATGAATCATGTAAGAATAGATGGCAGCCATGGGTGGAGTTTCAACAAACAGATATGTATGTAGATAATGCGGACGACTCCTGAAAAACATGGGTAAAAAATGGGAGGTACTACTATGTAGGAGGGCGGAGTTAGGCCCACAACGAGGCCCGTTGTGTATATTTATACATGGTTTGTACTTACTATATTACTTTGGTTAAACGGTAGTATACCAATAAGTGGCTAAATGGATGCCCAGGTCATAATACGATCCCTTCCCTTTTGTTTGTTTTCCCCCCCCTCCCCTTGCCCTTTGTTATCAATGTTGATTATTAAGTTTTTTTATTGCCCCTTTTGTGCGGGATTTATATGCTGTAATCAAAGAAGCTGCAAATATGTGATTGTAGAAGTAAATGTAAATGTCTTGTTCCTTTTCTTGTTTTTGTTTTGTTTTTTTTGTATTTTTGAAATTAATAAAAATTGAATGTTAAAAAAAAAAAACTAATGGGCTATAGATCAGTTTATTGGCAATTTAATTGTTTGGTTAATTCATGTTATTATATTATCAATTATTTTGTCATCAAGTATTTTATTTATAATAATAAACGTATGCAATAGTGCTAAGCAGTTTAAATACTGCTATTTGTAAAAAATACATTTTATTCAAATTAGTGTGTGTCAGGGAATTTATTATAATATTGTACCAAAGTCCTTAAACACTTGGGGGCCACTGGACAAATGTTCTACTACCATGGGGACTGCTTGCCAAATTTCATAGAATGTCATACTTTAAAATAAAATGTAACTATATACGGTACCAGTGTTAATGTCTGTGTGTGTTTATAATGTCAGTATATGTGCTTGTGATGGTTTCTTTGTATGAAATATCAGTATCATTTTTTGGTATTGTCGGGATTTCTGTGAGTGATGTTGGTATGTGTGTTAATGTTTCTGTGTGTGTCATATAAGTATGAGTATAAACACAGTACATGTGTACTGTATATGTGTGCAGTGTCAGTATGTGTGTTTTTTTTCCCCACAGGTTTTAATTTTAATCAGAAAGGACCAAAAGATTCGCACATTCATACATGCAGAAATAGTCACACACAGAGGAATTCCTTGCGTTTTCCTGCAGCAGGAATCCCTTATCTGCTGTTTACAAGTGGCAGCTGTCAACTATTCCAGTTATTGATCAGGTGACAGCAGCTGCATGTAAAGCCGGCACACCATATATGATTACATGGGGTTAGAAAACAATCTAACCGCATGTAATCATATCACATATGATTATATGCGGTGTGCAAGCTTTTACATGCCTGGTCTGTCACCTGATCATTAACTTGAATGGGTGACAGCTGCCGCTTGTAAGTCCTTGACACAAGAATCCCTAATCACAACTAAAGAGATAAGTGTGAATGAGGCCTTATACACTGAGTGGCCAGATTATTATGACCACCCGATCAGTACTTCGTTGGGCCACATTTTGCCTTCAATACTGAGGCGATTCTTGTTGGCATTGACTCCACGAGATGTTGAAAGGTGATGCGAGGAATCTGACACCATGCCTGATGACTAGCACTGTCCAGTTCTGTGAGATTTGATGGTTGTGGAACCAGCTGCCAGATGGCTCTTTCAACTTCGTCCCACAAATGCTCAATTGGATTGAGATCTGGTGATTGTGGGGGCCACCTAAGCAAGGTAAATTCTCCCTCATGTTCTTGATACCACTCCTGCACAATACGAGCACCATGGCATGGCACATTGTCTTGTTGGAAGAAGCCATCTCCATTGTGTCACCTGCACATACCCTGATGATCCAGTAGTGGTTAGTATAGTCTGCTACAGGAGCTCCTCCTCAATTATCTCCAGTGTTGGATGGTATTGGAGCTTGCACAAGTATGCAAAGTGACAGTTTCTCTTTAACAAGAGAGTATATGTGTTAGAGGGTCTAAGATGATCACGAGTTTGTTAGTCCACAGTGGCTAAGTCCCTGGTCACACTGGTAGTAGAATCACTGGTAGTTGAAGTGCAGCAGCCACTCTACCAAGAGGAAATCATTTGTTCAATGGCAAAATTGCTGCAAATTCTAGATTACTAATGAAGTGCTCGTAGTCATTTTGTTGCCAGCAAGTTCTCACCAGTGATAGAATCATTAGCCTGGCCTATCACTTTTATTCCAGTCTTTTTTCTTCTTGGCCTTCAGGTTCTGTGGTAAAATTCATACACAACGGCAATTCATAGGTTTTGAAGTAACCATACTGAATTGCAGGCTACTGGAAACCAGTGATGTTTTCTTTTGAGTGGGCAACATACATTGTACCATACAACAAAAAAATTAGAGAGAAAAGAGAGAGAGAGAGAGAGAGAGAGAGAGTGCCAGAGTGAGAGATGAAGGCCTTGGTGAAATAAATGCTGAAAAAACATGCTTTAATTAGGTGCGTGAGATGCAGCGTGAGACACATGTGAGGAATGTGGGCTGCATCACACCAAAATATTGGTACCTCATTAAAGTATTCTCTTTAAACAATCAATGAAAGCAAATTGAATATTTCCCTTTTGTTTTTCATATTTTTATACTTACCATGCTAATACAGACTTCCAAAAATATGGAAATGTTTAAAATCTTGATTTAATTTCAACAGCATAGTCATCTACTTGCACTTGCAATGACAGGATTGTAGAGATAATATATGTTCCTACTTCCCGTCAAGAATGTCATTTGGTCCAGAAACCTGTGCCAACTCAGTGGTAGTAATAGCATAATTGCACATTTTCCAGACATTTAAAAAAAAAATGACTTTAAAGGGGTCTTGGCCAATGTAACAGATTTTTCTTTAATCTGACACTGAATGTTACAGGTGATAAAAAAGTGGTTGTTATTGGGATAATATGTCTGATATTTCTTTGGCAGCAATACAATTATATATGTATTTTAAAATGTATGTGATACGCATAATGCCAAAAATTTAGATCATGGTGACAATAAAGGGCTATAAATTCTGAATTATAGCTATTAGGAAAGAGACTGCATTACATCTAAAATGTAATGATAGATCAGAAGCAGCACCTATAGCAAACACAATGGTATGCGTATGGTATGTTCATTTTAAAGAGGTTGTACAGACAAGGTGTTCTGTCCTTGCTAGATCTTTGTCCTGAGCAAGTGTAGTGAATTAATCAAGGTCTTTCAAATACTCAATAGTGAGGCCCTATTAAAAAAAAATAAGCTTGCCATATACAGAGTGAATTTAGGCCAAGTACTTTGGTGCCCCAAAGTTAAATGCAATATATAAACTTATATTACTCTCTAACACATTTTCACCCCTGACATGATGCTAAGGGGGTGATTTACTAACCTAAACACACGCACGCACTAGGTGTGTGTGATTTTTACACAGCAAAACGTATTTATCAACCAAAAAGTCTCTAAAAGCATATTTCCACTAATGCCATATATGGAAAAATCATGCACATGATGCATATATAATGCTGCTTCACAGTTTAGACAAAAATTGTTAGCTCATGCATTTACATTCCTACATTCATCAACGCAAGCAACACAACATAGAGCTAATTTACACAACATCAGCTTGCCAATTCATGCTTGGCTTTGCACAACACACCTGCTGGGTGTGTACACACTACAAAGGTGTTTAGATTCCACCCATAGATCGTGCTGGGAGGGAACACACTACAGAGGTGTATACATGTTCGTGGTGTGTTTATAAGGTTAGTAAATCAACCCCTAGGACTCATTATCAGAAAAGAAATGATATATTTAAAGTTTACTTTTGGTCAAAACTTTTTTAGTTTTAGAGTGGAAAGGGTAGGACCACTGTCCAGTTTTAGTGCTGTTTTTATGGCTGTCCAGGGGTCATCTGGATAGTAAGTGAGGAGAGAAGTTTCTCCAATGAAGAATTAATTAAGCATACTTCTTTAGTACAGCAGGACATGTTCAGAAGCTTTTCCGGGTTTCTGTTGCTACCCGTAGCTTTGTTTTCCACTTTCTATCCCCATGACAGGTATTAAAATAATGAAGAGAGGCAGTCTCCCTAGTGCGGGCACATAACAGCAGTTAAAAACTAGAAAACTGTGTGTGTCTCCACAAACACACAGGCACATCAAGGCAGGCTACTGTCTGTTACTCCCTCCTACTTTCCCTTCCTCTCTCCAGCCTTCTCCAAGCTGGTAGAGGGACAGCTGCTGGAGACTGTGCTCTCCTTGTGATCTTGTACTGGACAGGACATTCAGGGAAGCTGAGTAGAGAGAGTTAGAGCCAGCTGTTCAACAACATTAAATCTGTAAGTACCTGGTAAAAAATGTAAAGAAATACTTTGCAGGGAAATGCATGTGTGTTTGATCTGGATTCATTATTAAAAAAGGATTATTGGGGGGGGGGACCAGGGAAGGCAAAATACAAGCACACTGAAATTTAATTGAAGGGTATATATGTTATGCTAATATACACTGAGTGGCCAGTTTATTATGACCACCTGACGTTTGTAGGCAAATTAGCTATAATTAGCTATAATTGCTAGGGGGCCAGACCATTATAAATAGGGAAGCAGGTTTACCAAGACAGTAGAAGTGATTTTTTTTCTGAAGATATGGGTAAACAACGCGATTTAACAGCCTTTGAACGTGGGATAATTGCTGGCGCAAGCCACGGAGCGAGTATCAGCAAAACAGCAGAATTCGTTAAATGTTCAAGAGGGGCTCATTGTTAAAGTGTTTAAAGACTGGACTGTCAGCCGAAAATCTGGGTCTGAACATGCGAATTGTGGCCGTCAGCAACTAGTCAATGTTAGGGCAGAACAGAGAGTGGCAAGACTGGTACAAGACAACAGAAGGGCAACAGTGCAGTGCCAGATTCCTCGCATCACCTTTCAACATCTCCTGGAGTAACGAGGTGGCCCAACAAAGTCATCTCGTGGAGTTATCTCGTGGCCCAACGAAGTACTGATGTGGTGGTCATAATAATCTGGCCACTCAGTGTAGAGTTGCAGTTGTATATTTTAGACAATAAGTTCCTAGCACACACTCTAATGCTACCACAATATGTCTAGAAAACTGATGTTGCCCTTAGGTTTTTGGCCAGTTTTCCATTAAAAATACATTTTGTGTAGCAACTCGACTAGCTGGGGGCAAAAAAAAGCCTTTAAACAAAACTGATTAGTGTAGCATAGGAAAGTGAATTTGCATATATTTTATAACGACTTCAGAAAAGCCTTTAATGCAAGCCAACAACACTAAGTCATAGGTCAAACGGGATGACTTAAAATGATATAGTACAATATAAATGAAAATTAAAATCTCTGAACCAGCAGTAAGGTTTTTGTTATCACTGCCTGGTGAAAGCTGAAGACAAACCACAAACTGTAAGTAAGACAGAGTTGTGTATTTTGGGGAAGCCACGGAACATTCTGTAATGTCGGGCTGGACCTATAAACCACAAAACATCATAAAACTGTAATTTTGTTGAGGAATGTTTGATGGATGATCGGTGGGACCCACATATTCCTAAGAAAATGTAATCTGTTATTTAAAATGAGTTGAAGAAATCCAAAATACCCCTTTTTATAAGGAAAACATTTTGAACTCATAAATTCCCAAGGTTCACTTGTTTGCTGTGCTGAACTGACAGCATACACATTCCAACCAATGATCTGTGGGTTCTTCTTTTCATGTGCCAACTGCCCCTTGATGATGATGCAATTAAAACAAACCACAGAACAGTAAATAGGTATTTTGTTTTTTGCAAAAACATAAAATGTATGAGGATTGGTGCTCTGATAAATGTGAACATACTGTAAGTCATAATTATCAACAAGAAAAACTCTGGGCAATCAAATATAAACACATCTTCCCCCCCTTATTTCTCCATAAAAAGGAAAGGTGTACACCCCTGTTGTAGTCTAGGCTTGGGTTTTCCTTAGGGAATCTTCTGTAGAGAGGATGGGCAAGGTAATGTTGGCTGCACATTACAGCAGCAAGCTCCCATAGCATGCAGCACCAACGTTATGGCTTCAGCACTGCCTGCAGAGAACTAAATGGGGGCAGTTAAAGTGGCATTAAACCTGCAAATTAAAAAACTGCTAGCAGATAGATATTTATGATAGAAGAGACTCTATGTTAATCTTTCTCCCTGCCTGTTAGCAGCTTTTACAATTTGTAAAGGTACTATCTAACTACTAAAACCTTTATCTTATCTTTTAATTATCTTGTTTGCTATTTCAAAAAAACAGTATAAAGAGAAAGTCATGGCGAATAATAAAAAAAATCTGGGTTTAACTAATCATTTTTTTACATATAATTTCTTAATAGTCCACATAACTAGGGGTGTGGCAGGGGAGTACTCATTGACTAAATACATTGTGCTGGAAAGTGTCCCTCTTTCTCATCTCAGAAAGTTGGGAGGTTTGGATAAACCTCTAAACTTGTGCAGGATGCTGTTGCGGACCCAATTTATGTGAAGGCTTCTGTATCCTTGCTTGAAAATATACCAAGTTGCCAAATATTTCCAGAAATTTGAAAGCAGATTTGCAGAAGAAATGCTTGGTGTGGTTTACGAATTACGAAATACGAAATAACGGATATTCCGAAACGAAACGAAACAGAACAAATTTTTTGACGGCGCACAAGTCTAGGTTATAGTACATAGACATCGAAGCTCCTAATATCCAGATTGATGACTGCCCTGAACTCCATTCTTGCTACAGGTGAGTGTCTCAAAATACTGAAGCCAGAGACAGCCAGGCAAATGGCATTTCAAGGCTGGCAAAACCATCCAAAATATTTCTCTCAGAAGTTACCTTCAGGTTTCTTTTCTTTTCTCCTTTTTTTCATTACCTACAGTATGTGTTTCTCTTGAATACATGAATCTTTTTACAACATATGCCATGTCTATGAACTAGCTTTTTAAAGAGGATTTATTTACAGCATGGCGAATGCATGTTTTTCAAGATTAGTTAGAACACATACAGACATGATAGACTGCTTATAATAACTGGTTAGAAAATGTACTTACATGTAATGATACAGTCTCAGCTTTCATCTGATTGTCTCGCAAATGACATATGAAATATGAAGTAAATACAGATAAGGAGAGGAGAGAGGATGCTTGAGGTAGAAAGGCTGAGTTTGCACAGAGATAACAGGAAGATGGGGGGAAAAAAGAGAAAACTCTGCATTGATTTTGAGTTTCAGACGTAAGGAAGAATAAAAAATTGTAAGGTCTTCAACTTAATAAAATGCAGGCTGTGAAATATACACAAACTACTATAATAAAGTTTTTCTTTCATATGATGGTGTTTAGTTTTACTTCCTTTCCAGTAGAAACAACGGGAAGTTGGAAGAAATATCTCCAAAGCGAGACAAAATCCTCCTCTTAGACAGTTGTCAAGGCAACACATGTCCCCATCGGAATATTTCCCCTCTATTCTTGTTCTAGCAACAACTCAAAATGTTGGATTTTCTATCATTTTCTGTCCCAGTGACAATGGCCTGTGTTTGCTTGGATGTTTCACCAAACCCAAGCTGAAATCTGGATTCAGCAAACGTCCATTGGTTGTTAGGATGCTAGTGGTACAGCTGCATAGCTTCGTTGGTTGCTAGGACACAGGTGGGAGCATCATAACAACAATGACGCTTTAGGGCCACCAGTGTCCTAACAAGCAATGTGTGCCCTATGCTGCTGTAGAGCAGTTAAAGTAGCAGTACATCCCTTAGACAAACACCACACTTCAGATGAGGTCCTAGCTATATTTCAGCTTTCTTCAGCAGCTCCATACAATTTTTTTTTTTTAAAACCACATACAGCATGGCAGTGGAAGATTTGACTTAAATGCTGGCATTGTCAGCAAAGCACATGGTTGCTTTACCTTGGCAGCTGGCCTAGGAGGGGAAGACATCCATAGCACACCCTCCCCAGGCAGGATTCCCAGGGAAAAAAGAAAGCTTCCAGCAGGTCTTCCCACATATTTATACCCTCTCCCAGCATGCACCACTGGTAATAACCCTCCCAGTGATTGGCCAGTGGGATAAAAATATTCATAACCCAGCAATATTGTATCCTCTTGTACTATTGCCAGGCACACACCCCAGCAGCGGGAAAAAACAAACAATAACACTGAGTTTATAGAAATCTGTAAAAAGCTGAGCTATCAATTAAAGTAAAACTAAAATCAGGAGTTAAACCTTAAAAATGCATTCATATACCTTAACTATCAACAAGAATATATATCTTATTTGTGTATCACTCGTCTGTAGAACCTCAAATCATCTTTGAATTGGTGCTTATACTGTCCTTCCTTCTGCAGAGTGGCTACTTTTGTTCTCCATGGTCCCTGTGTGTGTTGTAAAGTAGCCACCGCTCTAAGCTCGCTCCCATGAGAGACTACAATTTCAATACAACTAGTAAACTAAACATGAGATTGTAGTCCATCACGGAAGTGAGCTTGGAGCAGTGGCTACTTTTCAACACACACAGGGAGCATGGTGAACAAAAGTAGCCACCCTCCAGAAGGAAGGACAATGTCAACCTGAATTCAGAGGTGATTTGAGGATCCACAGCTGATTGATACACAAATAAGGTACAGTATTGTTTTTAGTTAAGGCACTTGGATGCATTTTTAAGGTTTAACTCCTGAGTCCTGTGACTTTAAGCTTAAGCTGAGTATAGCCCAGCAAAGCTAAATTTAAAGTGTCACCCCTTCTTAGGGCAGAGTGGCTACACTAAGGATCCTGACTGCAGAAGTAGTGGCATTCACCAATAACTGCATGGCTTCTTTGTACTCATATGAAATGTAAGGAGAAAAGAAGTGAGAACAATTATTGATAGCTAATATTGAGCACTGGCAATGAGCAGATGTCCTGCATTTGAGTCTGATACTATAATGATTGATGATGGTATTGATGATGATTATTCCACTGCATGAGAGAAGTCCTCAGTGTTCTGTAAGTGTGTGACTATTGATACCAAGCATTAACTACAAACACATTGCAAAGATAATGTCAAACCTTTTTTAAAGCAGCTTTCCAAATCTTTGCTCTTGGGTATATAGACATGATTCAGGTTAGAGCTGAGTTCCAGCATAAGCAAATATTGTCCAAACTCAAGAGTCATGTGTATTCTTACTTAAATATTGTGGGTATATCTATGAACTTCTGCCCAACGTGTAGCTTTCTCACGGCACTAGTGCCCCTAGGTTACTCTGAGGAGTTTAGGAAGTTTTATAAATAAACCAATTGCTTTTTTTTAAACCTGTGCAATAATCCAGCATGAAACTTTGCCTTTGTGAAGGAACTTCCTGTAATAAAGACTAGTCACTGCTGCTCTCTTCTTGTGCAGGGTGACTGGTTTTGTCTCTGCTCCCCTTCTTTAACTTTTTTTTGTTTCTCTCACAAACCTGCTCTTTGCATAGGCTATATGCAGCACAGAGAAGTTAATATCTTTGTTAACAAAGGCGTTAGGTGCACACAAAGTGGTTTTATATCCTTTGTAGCTATTAAGAAATATATGTCAATTAAAGTTTTTGTGCCTGGAGTTTGGCTTTGAAGAGTAAGTCCGCTCTGGTTGAGAAAGAACTCAATCCTCTCTGGGTGATTAATGTGCATTGCAAGGATTTTAACAAACTTTGTTGCAGTTTCCTACCTGTTTCTGTTGTGAGGAAAAAGCTGTTCGTTGCAGCACATCCATGTTCAAACTGATCAATGAATGGGATGGTCTGGGTTCGTTAAAACCAGTGTGTGGGCTTCCTGTGTTGCAATAGGGAAAGGTGCAATGTCTGCATCCCTTTAGTAGTCATTAACCCTTAGTCCCCATGCCCCCGCAGACATTTTGTCACTCAAAGGTAAGCGTGACCAAACGCTCAAGATAAGGAATCTCATTCATTTCTATGGCGTCTGTTCACACCAGAGCGTTTTGTCCAAATAGAAAAATGCCTGTTGATGGAAAAAGTAAATGAGCTACTTTTTGGCAGATTACAGCGCTTTTTGGTCCCATAGACGTCAATGGGATACTTTGTTTTAAGCGTTTTGTCATACTCAAAGACAAGCAAATGCGATTCCTTTTATTGAGTGTTTTGTTGCGCTTAGCTTTGAGCAACAAAATGCCTAGGCATGAACAGAGCCTTAGGGAGTATCGCACCAAAAGGGAAATTCCTATTTCAAGGGATGCCAAAAATTATACTTGTTTCTTAGTGCAGACTTCTGTGAACATCAGTTAGTCAATCACAGAAGCAGGAAGTGACATTTCTGGGGATGTTCCGTACACTAACTGTGTACGGAAAACCTCCAGGTTGCCATATTGCATTGAATATTTTGACAGATTTAGAACATCACAGCAGCTATAGTTTTAAATGGAAATGTAAAATGGAGTTCTACTTTAAAGCTCCACTCTGGTCAATTTTTTTTATAGTTAAGGATAAAATGAGGAAGGTATAAAAGTTTTGTCAGCTTGTTACTTCCTGTTCTCTCTGACACCTGTCAGGTAGAAATGAGATAAGGAAATATCTCCCACACTGAAAGATACAAAGCAGGAAAAAAAACATTCCAATCCTTCTATATTCTATCTCAATATAAAAAAAAAAGTTTTGGCTGCAGTTGGATTTCAAATCAGAATCTGTGCAAATCATTTGTGACATTTTCGGTTCTTAAGCCCTTTGTCTTAAAAAATCATAACTAACTTAAGGATACAGATGTATTTCTACTATTGCTAAAATACATTTCTAAAGCTAGTTTCTGATTTATTACAAAGTCTGGAAATTATCCTTCAACACATATTCACATTATCTAAGTAAAAAGGTATAAAAATCATCCTCTTTCTAGTATATTTTATTGCATATTTCATTGCTAAAACAATTCATTAGAGGATACATAACAGAGCTGCAAAAAATGCTAAGTCTGTGCAGTTTTTCAAGACTGCATTAAATGTTCCATATACATTTTATAAATAAATAACATGCATCTAAAATTTGAAGCATTTATTACCTTTAAGAGAGCAGCCTGGGTTCACTGAAAGGTTTCCTCTTTAAAGGTCAAAAGTAGCATTTCCTTTCTGGTTTCATGTCACCACCTAATGAAATTAACCATAAGGAACTATATTAAAATGCTATGTGATAATGCAATGCATGCTAAAAAGTGTCAATGTATTTTAAAGGTATGCTTTATTTTAAAGGTACGGTAAAATAAAGTGAACTTGTCTGTGAGCATTAACAATATTTTAAACTAACAAATATTCTGCATAGTAGATAACTCAAAATGCCTACAGAGTGTGTTAAAAGTCCCAAGCTATCTTATGTGCAAACAACTCTGGCATACACACTCCTGGATCATGTGCCTTACCATTGGTCCATATATACAGTCTGTGCTGTGTGAAACTAAACTATGCTGATTCACTGATGTTGGTTATACCCTAAACAGCAAGCAATTAATACCCTACACAGAAAGCAATTATTTCCTGCTGATCTGTGCCAGTTTTTAAGTCCATAATACTACATATCATGGTTAAGCCTGAGGAAAGGGTAGGTCTTTAACCAGTTGAAGTCCACGGTGTTACACCCCCTTCCCATCCAGGCCATTTTTCAGTATTCAGCGCTGCAGTACTTTGACTGACATTTATTCTGTCATTCAACGCTGTACAGAAATAATTTTTAGGGACAGATAGAGCTTTCTTTTGGTGGCATTTAATCACCACTGCGGTTTTTATTTTTTACTATACTAAGGAAAAATTACGGATTTCTTTTTTTTTTAAAACTGTTTCCCCTATATTAACCAGTTTTGAAACACCCGGTAACGGGTGTGTTTAATCGTCGGGTCTTTTCTGCCCGTGCGTGCCCGTGCGTCCCCGTAAGCTTTTACCACTCATCAGTTTTTTGTTATCAGTTATTGATGGCCCTAGAATGATTGCTCTCACTGCGACGTTCGCAGCGATATGTAATGTGTGTAGCGCAATTGTCGTTTTCACGCGCTGGTGCAGCGGACTCGTATTTACGTTTATATGTGCGTAAACGTGGGGGTGGGGAACTTAAGAATTTTTGGGGTTTTTTTTTACTTTTTTTTATATGCGACTTATTTTTTTTAAACTTTTTGTATTTATATTTTTTTTTACACTTATTGTTATTGCTATTACATAGGGGGATAACAATCCCCCTATATAATAGTAAAGGCACACTGACAGGTCCTCTTTATGACCCATCTTTATGACATTAGGGGTCTCTAGGACCCCTAATGTCACCTGGGGACCCCAAAAGAAGCTGATGAAGCAGAGATCTGCTTCATCAGCTTCTTCTCTCTGCCTATAGCAGCCAGATGACTGACAGGTGAATGCGGAAGTGGTGTAATACATATCACTTCTGCATTCACAGCACGGAGGAAGATGCTGATCTCCCTCCCATCTTACCTCCTGACACCCTCCTGAGCCAGTCCCGGGCCGCAGACGGGGCAGCGGATCCCGGGATTGAAGGTGAGGGGTCAGGAGGGGATCGTCAGGCTATAGATCCGCCGATCGTGTATATGTGAAACAGCCGGTAACGGCTCTTTACATTGGACGGGTTTTTTCTGCCCGTGCCTGTGGTAAGGGCAACAATGCCACGAACTTTAAAGAGGGCACTTGTCATCAGAGTTTCAGTAAGATATATGAAGTTTACTATTTCATGGTCAAAATGATGTGCTTCACAAATCTTCCTCATTCTAATGTTTGGCTATACATGAGCTGGAACTCTTGACTATGTCTACATTCTCTATATTATGTCTCCTTATGACTCATTGTTTTGGCTATTTGTAAAGTGGTTGCTGTGTTTGTCTTCAGTTTTACCTGTAATTGTGTTTAGCCTCTTATAAAGTCCAGGCATTATGTGAAAGTACTTGCGCTTATTTTCTAGGCTTAGCCTAGATAGAGTCTTGATTTCTCTCTCATGATTATGCTCAGCCCCCTCTCATTCAATCTGGCTATTGGAGTATAAATTATACAAATGAAAAATAACCTAGTTCCAATGCATGTTTGCTTAATTGAGTCAGCTGGCAAATCTCATTAGCAACCATTGATATGGAGCATTCATCATAGGTAGTGAGGAATAATGGTGTTGTGCTGTATGCATGCTTTGGATAACGTTGTCCAGTCTTTAATGGGAAGGGAAGTATATATAATTTTTTCAAATGTTTTTTTATTATGCCTTCTTTGTATTTCATATTTCAAGAAAATACCCTAGCATTTGGATTATGTAATTAGAACAGGGTGTTTTCACATAAGTATTGTAAAAAAAAAAGGGGGAAAATTTAGTGACAAGAAATCACTAAAAAAGGTTGTTACTAGAAAAGACTGAGACAGAAGTTTCTAGTACAAAAGTTTTAAATGTATTAATCTTCTATATAAAAATCGGAACAGTTAGTCCTGTGGAGGATTGCAGCGTGTGTGGTCCTCTGAGTTTACACAACACACATGCCGTTATGATTAGGGTAATAACCGAATGCTCCAACTTCAGCTTCTTATGTTCACGATCCTCCGAAAATACTAGCCACCTCGCTTTGTCCTGTGTTGACCAAATTTGCATATGCATGTGTGGGGCCCAGTGGTATGAAAGTGAGTGTGCAAGATAGTCATTAACAAAAGTTTGTTATGTTTTAATGTTCATGTAAGAAGATTTCAGTATTGGTTTTGTTCCGATTTTTATATAGAAGATTAATAAATGTAAAACTTTTCTACTAGACACTTCTGTTTCGGTCTTTTCTAGTAACCATTTTTTAGTGATTTCTTGTCACTAAATTTCCCCCTTTTTTTTACAATACATTAATATGTTACAAGACCAAGTAGGCGGAACCTTACACATAATGTAAACACGGGTGGACGTATATGCTATTAGATCTCCGGAATACCACTGCCTTTTGTTCTTTGTGTTTTCACATATGTATACACCTCCTGTTCATGGAAATTATCATCCACCTTGACACATTCTATGGTGACTTGACTAAGGAGACCGAGTATGCTTGTTGGTGTATGTTTTTGACATACTATACTATACTATTTAGGTTAGTTCACACCATAAGCAGTGCGTTCTGGTCCGATTCTGGCTGGAAAGGAATGCCTCGAATTGTGGGCAGCTCACTTTTTTGCAGGGCTGGAGGGGGCGTGGCCATTTAAGTGAATGGCACCATAGCCACGCCCCCCGGCCACAATGCGATCGCCCGCAGCATTGGTGTGAACTAACCATTACAGGTATTTTTACAACACCTTCAATTTTTACATACTGTTTATTTACTTCAGTTACTGCCATCATGAAGCTTATACTTCAAGGTCCCTAGCTAATATGCACACATAGTAGGGCCAATTTATACAGAAGAGAATTACTAGCATGTCTTTGTAATGTATGAGGAAATTGGAGTATCACGTAGGAAACCTAAACAAGCACAGGGAGAACATGCAAACTGCATGCAGATTGTGTTCTGGTCAAACCCAGATTGGAACAAGGAACCTCAGGGATGTAAGGCAGAACAGCTAACCACTGAGCCATTGTGCTGGCAGTTGAAAGGGACTAACGTCTACTAGATGAGACAGACTTCACATTATTTTTCCTTTCAAACAGTTCATCCAAAAACCAAAAGCAGACACAGGTAAATAGCTATTTGCTTTACATACTGCAACCACAAAACACGTGTTTCTGGGAATGCTTCTTGTATGTCAGTCATACATTTTAGTCATTCAATGGTTCTTTTACGGCCAGTCTTCTCATTTATTTACTGCATGAAAAATGAAAGCTGTCAGCTGTTACAACAAGAACGATAACTTTAGCTTTTGTGGGAATTCTATTTCCTGGTCCCATTTATGAATGGGCCACCTTTCCTACCAGTCAAGTACCTTAATTAATGTATGGTGCTGCCCACATTTAAAAGGTTTAATTTCACTGACCATAATTATTAATATGAGAGAAAGAAACCCCAGTAATCAACGTCAAGCATAGTCTGGCACCTTTTATGACCACCTCATAAATTATTTTTCACCCTTCCCCAGCCCTTTAACAATGCATACAAACCACAGCTTTTTTTTTCTAATGTTAAGCCCAGTAATGTGGTTGTTTGAATGGCAAACAAATTTGTTTTACATGGGCAACTTGATTATGTATCCCAGCTCCATAGAATAGTCTGTGTACATAAAACGGAAATTACATGGGTATAATACTATAAGAGTCCTTAAGAATGTGGTGGATATACCACAAAGCCACCATGATATTTATATGTAGGAAATATTTAGCCTAATGTACTCAGAAGCAACATGAATATAATTTGGGATAGAAATAATATGAAGATGAATTCCAAAGTAGCAATAACTTGTTGGCAATTCCTGGAAAAGCGAATGATTAAAAGTTGAAGACAAACTGCAATTAGATGAGTTTCACATTGAATACCATCCCCTTAACATTTGCCACAGTTGACAAACTTGTAAAGATGTGTCGCAACAAATTAACATTATCAAGACCCGAACTGAAAATTCTTACTTTCACCTATGCCATTTGTTGGTTTTGGCACATTTTCATATAGGTGTGTTATACAAGTGACAAGGTGCCAGTCATCCAAGCTGTGAGATACCAGCATAGTCTGTTCTTGGCTACAGTAATTTACACTTGGCTGAACACCTCTCAACGGGTAATCACTTAAATACCTGCAGATTCCAAGAAGATGAGTTAAATGGAAGGCTAAGTTTTTAGCTAATTATGTTTTCTAGTTTCTCTTTGACACTATCTGCAAAACTATCTATTTTAAGTAACTATGATGATGACATATATACACAGTCGTGTAAAAAAGAAAGTACACCCTCTTTGAATTTTATGGTTTTAAGTATAAGGAAATAATAAACCATTTGGTCCTTAACAGGTCTTAAAATTAGGTAAATACAACCTCAGATGAACAACAACACATGACATATTACACCATGTCATTGTTTATTTTACAAACATGAAGCCAAAATAGAGAAGTTGTGTGTGAAAAACTAAGTACATCCTCAGTGCTTCCATTGTAATTAAGAGGCTAAGACTGGCCATACACTGCTCTATTTTTCTCATTCAACCCGCGGGCTGGATGAGAAAAATATAGCCGATTCCGCCATCAACACTACCAGCATGTCGATCGAGGAAACCCAGCTGTTTGCATTGTATTTTGACAGTGGCTGGCGGCCGCTGTCAGAATACCCGATCAGAGCAGCTGGCTCATTGGCTGCCAGCCCTGATCGTATGAAGAGTTTCAGGGCAGCTCCTTCATTAAGCTGATTGAATGATGCCGACTAAAAGGGTGCCGACAGTGGCCCACAAGGTGCGCATTTCGGCTGGTTCCTCAAAAACCTGCCGAGATTCGCACAGTGTATGGGCACCTTAAGTGGCGGCCAGATGATGGTAATCAAATGCCCTTGATTAATTGATCACAGGCAATTGTGACCACCTCTATAAAAGCCAAAGTTTTAGCAGTTTGCTGGTAATGGAACATTCATGTGTGTGTTAACACTATGCCAAGGAGGTAAGACAGCAGCAAAGATCTTAGAGAAGCAATTGTTGCTGCCAATCTACATGGGAAGGGTTATAAGGCAATTTCCAAACAAGTCCATCATTCTACATTTAAGGAAGATTATTCACAAGTGGAAAACATTCAAGACAGTTGCCAATCTTCCCAGGAGTGTATATCCTAGCAAATTCACCCCAAGGTCAGACAGTGCAACGAGTAGAGAAATTGCTAAAAACCCAAGAGTTACATCTCAGAATCTACTGGCCTCATTTAGCATCTTAAAGGTAAAGTTCAAAACAGTACAATTAGAAAAAGACTGAACAAGTATAGTTTTTTTTAAAAGGACAGCAGGGCTTAGGTTTGGAAAGTAGCATCTGAACAAACCACAAGATTTCTGCAACAATGCTCTTTAGACACAAGGGACCAAAGTGGAGATGTTTGGCCATAATGCACAGCGCCACATTACCAAACACAGCACATCAGAACAAACAGCTCATACCAACTGTCAAGCACGGTGGTGGGAGATGATGATTTCGGCTTGTTTTGCAGCCACAGGACTAGGACCTGGGTACCTTGCAGTCATTGAGTAGACCATGAAATCCTACCAAATCCTTTACCAAAGTATTCATATGTCAAATGTGAGGCCATCTGTCTGACAGCTAAAGCTTGGCCAATATTGGGTCATGCAATGGGACAATGGTCCCATGTACACCCGCAAATCTGTAACAGAATGACTGAAGATAAAAAGAATCAAGATGTTTCAATGGCCCAGAAAAAGTCCAGACCTTAACTTGATTGCCGTGCTGTGGCAGGACATCAAGAGCGCTGTGCATAAACAAATACCGGCAAACTTCAATGAACTGAAGCAACATTGTAAAGAAGAGTGGGCCAAAATTCCTCCACAATGATGTGACACTGATAAGGTCATATAGAAAATGATTACTTCAAGTTATTGCTGCTAAAGGAGGTTCTAGAATCTATTGAATCATAAGGTGTACTCAAGTTTTCACAAATTTTGGCTTTATGTTTGTAAAATAAATAATGACACTGTGTAATATGTCATGTGTTGTTGTTCATCTGAGGTTGTTTATCTGTTGTTGTTCACCTGAACTACTGGACTAAAAAGTATATATGGTAACAAAAGCACTGAAATTCAGGCAGGTGTCTTTTAAGGTCTTCAAATTGGATCCTGTGGAACGTTCAGACCCTAGGTTCTGACTTTATATAGGGCCTCAACATCTTAGAAAGTTACATTACAAGGACTGTTATTTGACACCAGAATGACAGGGCCAGGAGGCATGGCGCGTAAAGCTGAACACTAGGCAGATGTAAAAGACACAGATTAATGCAGCTCTGTAATCATTAATACATCATTAAATTAGGGCTGGTAAAATGTTCGTGTTTGATTAATCGGTAGGAGTCCGGTGACGCCGATGTCCGTGACGTCACCGGATCTCCGAAGGGACTTCCGAAAGCCGGTGGAGAGGTGAGTCTTTTCATTTTCGATCCAAAGAATTTTAATCGATCAAAAAGTTTAACGATTAATCAAGGAATTAATCGTTAATTTCCCCCGCCCTACATTAAATTTATTTTTTAATAAAAGCAGTGTAAGTAAGTATCTGAACCTGACCTGGTATAGGCCTTTTGCAGTTCCTGAACAGCAGTGATGGACTGTGAGAGGAAGAAGCAGCGTAGAGGGGCATTCAGTTCATGTGCTGACATGGGGCATGTTGATAGGAAGAGAAAGTAGAATGACAGAGAGATGAGCTCATCACTTAACTGCTTCTATTTTCACTGTCCAGTCCCAGGCTAGAGCAGGTCTAGAGCAACCTGGGCTCAGAGGAAGTGGCTTCAATTATCATGACTTTCAGAGTCAGCACATCTAAAGGCAGAAAAAAAAGTACTGCATGATTAATTTATGTATTGAAAATTAATATTACAGGAAAAACTGGTTATGTTATTTTATCGTTTAATGGGCTATTCACTTTTATCTTGTTATTTTTTCCTGGACAAACAGCAACCCAACACCAATGAGATTAAACATGAACATGATTCCTTTTAAAGTGCAAATTCTCTCCCTTCCTCAAACAAGAGAATGAGGATTTACTCTGTTTTCTGTCCTGGTAACTCTGTGGAATAAAGGGTAAATGTCTCCAGTGAGAACACAAACAGCAACAACAATCTTTAATACATTTTATTTGTGTTCAACAAAGTGATCCAACATGATTTTGGGGCTATAAGAGTCCCCCTATATCAGGGCTTGAGAAACAGAGGATTGGGCACTGGACTAGGCTGTGAGATCAGTAAAATAAATGGTTTATAATGACCGGTGTTCAGTAGTTTTCTCCTTCAATAATTTTTTTCCAATTCCACAGGGACAAGTTTTATGAGTCCATAGAACCACATAACTGCTTAACAATTTCCACACATTTGCCACCGCAAATCGCAAAACACCAATTGGTCCACTGCTCCTCTCCCCTTCCAATATACAAGCAACAAAATTCTGACAGAGGTTCTAATCCTTCCTACACTATTTAAATATAGAATACATTGTATTGACTGACTTTCCACAGAATGGAGCTTTAGTTAAAAATAAAAAAAAGAAGAAAGAATATATGTTGACTGTATTTTTATCTATAATTACATGGTTTCTAATAACTGAGATTGTACTTGCTAATGAATATTATGTTACTGAGCTATATTATGAATATTATGCTACTTCACATTTCTGAATTGCTGAATTTTGCATACAGAATTTGCAAATGTTAAGCCATTTGTAAGAAGAAAAGCAGACAAGAAAAACAGATTAGGATTGATAAAACATAGCAGGAAATGTATACAGTATACCACAAGATAGCTTTTTATTCAAGATGCTTTCAGACAACTTTTGTTATCCTTCGCTTGTTACATTTCGGACCAATCAAATAGAGGATAATAGCTGGACAGAATATTTCAGGGAAAGTTCACACAAATCAAGTCCATGAAAATCACACCAAGAAAGTTTGACTTCATTAGAAAACTTAAATAGAACATTATCTTAAGCCAAAGTTTGTAAAATAACAAAAAACAGAAAAATAAAAAAAATAAAAGTGAATACTTGAAACATATGTTACTAAATGGCTTAACTCCCCCATTCAATGGTTTCCTGTGCTTTACAATAAAAGTGGTTCAAAAAAACACGCATGCAGCCAGCTGTGGGGTGGAATGCCCGACATATGTTCTTACAGGAAGACTTCCTTATTGTCCGTGTAAATATGAATCAACCCCAAAGAATTGTCCAACCTTTTGATGAGCTGTCCTTTGGCTTTGTAATTTTTCTTTTTGTAGGAGAGAACACAGCTGTTATGTTCAAAGATGATGATGTTAAACTTTCAAAAGCAGAGGAGGGGAAATTCAGCACGAAGAAAGATAATATAAATAACTAAAAAATTTAAAATGCATCCTAAGTAATAAAATAATAACCTTTTGTATCCCTTACATCTGCACATTTATAGACAGTGTTTATGTCATCCTGTAACAGGCATGGATTTCTTTCAACGTGTATTTTACATTAACGTAATTGTAGCCAATAACCCGCACTGTTTGGCAAAAGTTAAGATTTATTTTTTTTTTTAATGAAACAAAAGTCCAATGTATGGAGTTTTCTCCTTACTTAAAAGACATGCAATGCAGAGCTCTAGGGTGTTGATTTACAGCCTATACATATTGCGGTTTAGTAACTGCTTTATCAGATTTTGGACCACGCTACTGAGATTTGAAGCTTTCGTACTTTGGCAGGAAAATCTAGCTTTGTCAATGGAGAAATGTTCTCATGCTAAGCTATACAGTCAACAACGTTCACCTTCTCTGAGCCTTTCTGGCACGTGATACAGATAATCCACATCTTGTGCCAAAAGTATGTTTTTCAAAAAAACTTAAAA
>NW_017306977.1:282332-295808 GCF_000935625.1 Nanorana parkeri | reverse complement strand
ATATTGAAAAGAGGGAAAGAAAAAGTGAAATAAAGAAAAAAAGAAAAGTCAAAGAATAAGAGGAGACTGTTCTATAATAAGGATACCAGATGGTTTAGGGCCATCAAAGACAGCTGAGCTTGTTATGGTTCATTAACTTCTCCTACTGAATTCTGGAACTTGATGTCCTTCTTGTCTTAGGGAGATAAAGAATGAGGGCTTAAAAGCATGAAAGTTAAAAAGTCATAACTGGCTTGCTTGTGATGCCATGGAATTTCAGAGACAAAATCTTATCAATAGCACACAAGGTATTTTGAATTTAACATGACTGTTTTCCAGATGTACAGAGGTGGAGATTCAGTGACAGTGTTGAAAAGGGAGGTGTATGGCAAACATATGTGTATTGGTAGCTTGATATGTAATCATTTTTCAAATGAGGGATCCACAGCATGCAGTTTATAAACATACTTGCCATCCAGATCCTAAATAGCAAACAGAAGACATCTCTGCCAGAGCCTAGAAACACCCTGAGAATGCATTGTTATTTTTATCTTTAAACACCATAAAGAGTAGACATAATTTAATAAGAATCTGCTCCATGTATTAAGCATGCATCAAATTATTAAAAATATGTTCCATTAACAGGACTTCCAGTTTGATTGATTTCTTGCTCCATTTTAGGAGAAGAAAAATCTCTCTTCCTTACATGTTGATACCACTACCAGATGCACTACTTTTGTGCTCACTGTGAAATATTTTTTTAGGCAGTTCATTGGACAACACAGCACCTCGGGGTATGTGCCCTGCCTCCAAGAGGTTGAACCGTAACCAAATAAAAAAGGCACAGCTCCTCCTAGTGGGTACACACCTGCACATACTGAACAAACCCAAAAGTAGTCAGCAGGAGGTGGGGTCCCCCTCCCCACCTCCTGTTGGCTTTCAAAGCCAGAAGTCTGCAAATCAAAAGAGCCCTGCTGGGCCCCTGACAGCAGGGGTCCTACACACTGGGCATTGAGATAGGCCAGTACACGTCTGCTGTTTCCCTCCATTTTAGCCCCCCAAAACAAAGGAAACATGGGGAAATTAGGTTAGTTGCTCAGCAACAGCCTGTGCACTCCTCCTTCCCTCCCCTCTCATGCCAGCTCCTCCCGGGACCTTTATAAGTTTTGGTAGGGAGGCTGCATGGGTCTTCTCCTCTAGGACTGCTGGACTAGAAGCTGCGCTGAGGCCGGTTTCTGTCTGTGGATTCAAAGGAATACGGACTTAACCCTGCCTGTTCTGCTCCACTGCGAGGTCTGCTGGGCTCTGTTGTTCCTCCCTATCTACTGCTGAGGTCTGCTGGGATCTGTTGTTCCCCCTGCCGTCTACTGCTGAGGTCTGCTGGGATCTGTTGTTCCTCCCTAATGACTGCTGAGGTCTGCTGGGATCTGTTGTTCCCATGGCTGTCTACTGCTGAGGTCTGCTGGGATCTGTTGTTCCTCCCTGTCTACTGCTGAGGTCTGCTGGGATCTGTTGTATTACCCTTACTGGATGTGCTCATACTGTGCCTGGTTACCTGTTGGATTACCCCTTGCTGCACCTCTGACCCCGGGACTACTAGCATTGTGACTCTGGACTTATTCCTTCCTGTGCCATTTGCCTACTTTCTGGTTTGACCCTTCCAGTGGCCTGCAAACCCTCAGGACCTAACCCCGGCCTTTGTACCTTGCTTTGTATACCTGAATTCCCCAATAAACACCCACACGCCGGGTTCCGTGTGATTTGTATCTGTGTATTCTCTCTCTATGCTCCTAGTTTGTCACACACACACATCTCGTCTTAAAGCAATGTTTTGGGCCACTCACGGTCCCTTCATCAGGCATGACGTCATGCCTGATGAAGGGACCCCGAAACGTTGCTTTATGACGAGATGTGTGTACATCAATAAAATGACCACTCATGGAAGACTTTACTTTGGTGTGCTGGTGATATACTTTACTATTTGGAGTGGCGCCATCCACTATCACTGCAGCACCCACTTTAAAAAGGGACATACCAGTAAGGAGTGCGGTGGAAACCTCTTTGGAACTTCAGTAGAAATTGAGATGCAAACCAGATTTTATGTTTCCGGGCTTTTGTTGTCCATGTTTAGTTAACAAGTGCCCACTGCATCCTCACCTTTCTTTTCTTGGCTGTTCTAGGCCTCAATCTTCGACATGTTGTGCTTTCTGAGATGCTTTTATGCTTACTAGAGTTGTAAAGAGTGCTTTATTGAAGCCTTTCTGCCAGCTTAAACCAGACTGACCAATCTCTTTTGTTTGATCTCTTTGATCAACTAAGCGTTCCTGTCTGCAGAACCCCCATTTACTAGATGTTTTTCACATCATTCTGAGTAAACTTTATACTGTTGTGCGTGAAAACCCCAGATGATCAGCAGTTACTGAAATACTCAAACCAGTCTGTCTGGTACCAACAATCATGCCACGGACAAAATCGGCCAAAATCAGAGAGATCACACTTTTTTCCCTATTCTGATGTTAATTGGAGCTGGTCTCAAGTCTCTACTCCCCTGGTATGGGCTTACCCTCTGTTCCACCGGAAAAAAACAAAACTTAGTCCACTTTTATGTTTAACTCGTTATACTGAATAGAAAGTTGTACACAAACAGTTCAATAGTGAAATATTGTTCCATATTTGATTATACAGTTGTATAAAGCCTAAAGAAGGGATCTAAGGCATCCCGAAAGTGTTATTAAAGGAGAACTATGAGGGGAGTGCTTTTCACTCCCCTCATAGTTCTAGCCGACCTGTAACAATGAGGCTGTCACAGGTCGGCTCAGTAGATCGGGAGGTGAGCGAACACATACCGGGTTCGCTCGCCTCTCGATCCTGTCACGGCTCTCTGCTGTGACAGGGGGAGGGGCTGGATTCCCCTCTCCCCGCTCCGATCTGCCAGCACTGACTGGCGGAACGGACGGGGGAGGGGGCGGGTACAGCTGGCTCTGCACATTTTTATTAGTTCCTAGGACACTGTCAGCTGCACATCTCCTTTGATTGCTAGGACACTGTCAGCTGCACAGCTCCATAGGTTCCTAGGACACTGTCAGCTGCACCGTTTCATAGGTTCCTAGGACACTGTCAGCTGCACCGTTTCATAGGTTCCTAGGACACTGTCAGCTGCACCGTTTCATAGGTTCCTAGGACACTGTCAGCTGCAGAGCATCATTGGTTGCTAGAGCACTGTCAGCTGCACCGTTTCATAGGACACTGTCAGCTGCACCGTTTCATAGGTTCCTAGGACACTGTCAGCTGCAGAGCAACATTGGTTGCTAGAGCACTGTCAGCTGCTCAGCTTCATAGGTTTCTAGGACACTGTCAGCTGTACAGCTTCATTGCTTCCTAGGACACTGTCAGCTGCACAGCTTCATTAGTTGCTAGGACACTGTCAGCTGCAAGGCTTAATTAGTTGCTAGGACACTGTCAGCTGCAAGGCTTCATAGGTTGCTTGGACACTGCCAGCTGCACAGCTTCCTAGGACACTGTCAGCTGCACAGCTCTCCTGGATGGGAAGGGGGTTTAACACCGCGGATGTCAACTGGTTAAGCTAGGACACTATTGGCTGCACAGCTTCATAGGTTGCTAGGACACTGTCAGCTGCACATCTCCATAGGTTCCTAAGACACTGTCAGCTGCACCGTTTCATAGGTTCCTAGGACACTGTCAGCTGCACAGCTTCATTGGTTGTTAGGACACTGTCAGCTGTACAGCTTCATTGGTTCTTAGGACACTGTCAGCTGTACAGCTTCATTGGTTGTTAGGACACTGTCAGCTGTACAGCTTCATTGGTTGTTAGGACACTGTCAGCTGTACAGCTTCATTGGTTGTTAGGACACTGTCAGCTGTACAGCTTCATTGGTTGTTAGGACACTGTCAGCTGTACAGCTTCATTGGTTGTTAGGACACTGTCAGCTGTACAGCTTCATTGGTTGTTAGGACACTGTCAGCTGTACAGCTTCATTGGTTGTTAGGACACTGTCAGCTGTACAGCTTCATTGGTTGTTAGGACACTGTCAGCTGTACAGCTTCATTGGTTGTTAGGACACTGTCAGCTGTACAGCTTCATTGGTTGTTAGGACACTGTCAGCTGTACAGCTTCATTGGTTGTTAGGACACTGTCAGCTGTACAGCTTCATTGGTTGTTAGGACACTGTCAGCTGTACAGCTTCATTGGTTGTTAGGACACTGTCAGCTGTACAGCTTCATTGGTTGTTAGGACACTGTCAGCTGTACAGCTTCATTGGTTCTTAGGACACTGTCAGCTGTACAGCTTCATTGGTTGTTAGGACACTGTCAGCTGTACAGCTTCATTGGTTGTTAGGACACTGTCAGCTGTACAGCTTCATTGGTTGTTAGGACACTGTCAGCTGTACAGCTTCATTGGTTGTTAGGACACTGTCACCTGTACAGCTTCATTGGTTGTTAGGACACTGTCAGCTGTACAGCTTCATTGGTTGTTAGGACACTGTCAGCTGCAAGGCTTCATAGGTTGCTTGGACACTGCCAGCTTCCTAGGAAACCGTCAGCTGCACAGTTTCATAGGTTGCTGGGACACTGTTGGCAGCACAGCTTCATTGGTTGCTAGGACACTGCCAGAAGCAAAACTTCATTTGTTGTTAGGACACTGCCAGCTGTCCAGCTTCATAGGTTGCTGGGACACTGCTATCTGCACAGCTTCATTGGTTTCTAGGACACTGTCAGCTGCACAGCTTCATTGGTTGTTAGGACACTGTCAGCTGTACAGCTTCATTGGTTGTTAGGACACTGTCAGCTGTACAGCTTCATTGGTTGTTAGGACACTGTCAGCTGTACAGCTTCATTGGTTGTTAGGACACTGTCAGCTGTACAGCTTCATTGGTTGTTAGGACACTGTCAGCTGTACAGCTTCATTGGTTGTTAGGACACTGTCACCTGTACAGCTTCATTGGTTGTTAGGACACTGTCAGCTGTACAGCTTCATTGGTTGTTAGGACACTGTCAGCTGCAAGGCTTCATAGGTTGCTTGGACACTGCCAGCTTCCTAGGAAACCGTCAGCTGCACAGTTTCATAGGTTGCTGGGACACTGTTGGCAGCACAGCTTCATTGGTTGCTAGGACACTGCCAGAAGCAAAACTTCATTTGTTGTTAGGACACTGCCAGCTGTCCAGCTTCATAGGTTGCTGGGACACTGCTATCTGCACAGCTTCATTGGTTTCTAGGACACTGTCAGCTGCACAGCTTCATTGGTTCCTAGGACACCGTCAGCTGCAGTTTCATAGGTTGCTAGGGCACTGTTGGCTGAATGGCTGCACAGCTTCATTGGTTGACAGGACACTGCCTGCTGCACAGCTTCATTGGTTTCTAGTACACGGTCAGCTGCACAGCTTCATTGGTTGATAGGACACTACCAGCTGCCCAGCTTGATAGGACCCTGCCAGCTGCACAGCTTCATTGGTTGATAGGACACTGCCAGCTGCACAGCTTCATTAGTTTCTAGGACACTATTCACTGCACAGATCATAACAACCAATGATGCTATGTGGCTGGGGGCTGAACCAGCATGGAGGACAGGAAATCCGGTATGGACATTCCATGCTCAGTGCTTCCTCCCACTTTGCCTCCTTGTCACAGATTCGTGTTTGTGTTACATGAATGTGTCACATGGAATACCAGTTGTCACACATGCATGCTCCAGAGTTTGTAAACATGTCTTCCAGTCTTTCTGAATTCCACATTGTGTGTTCTATCAATGGCCGAAGGCAGGGAAAGGTGGATGGATGAAACTAGCTCTCGGTTTACTTTCTCATCGCCTGCACAGAGTTCTATTACCGGGCTCCGTACAACGAACGCTCAAACAAGCCGCGCTCTGCAAGCAGCGTGACGTCACACACCCCGCCCTTCTCCCGGTTAGACCTACTTCCGCTACGTAGTCCACCAATCAGTGCAAGGTTCATGGAAAGATGGCGGCGCTGTGATAGCGGGCTGTGACTTATTGACTCTAACTCGGCCCGTGTTACCGGCGAGCGGTGTGTACGGGCGCTATGGCGAGCCGGAAGAGGCAGGTGGCCGAGAAGGCCCGGCGGACATGTGAGGAGGAGAGGAAAGAGCTGGGAAGCCCTAACAGGGAGAACCCGGGCAACAGCAGGAGCAAAAAGTTGAGCCGGGGCCCTAAAGTTGTCGCTGCCTGCCTGTCCAGCCCGGCCTCTACCCCTGTAGCCTCCAGGAAAGAGAAGGAGGGTAATGGAGGCTTCTGATGTGTATTGTGTATAGTACAGGCTCAGATGGAACTGTAAGGCCTACTGCACACTTCGTTGTTGGTGTCACTGGTTACAGAATCTCTAAGATGTACAGAGAAAATACACACTTGGTTGCATGTGTCGCTCCCTTGCCAATGGAAATGCTTCAGAATGTTGTCATTAGTGATGTGTGGGGGCTCGATGTGAACCCAGTTTGCACAAACCTGTGCAAAACTGTTACTGACATTCCCCTGGCCCAATCAGATGCAGCAGGACTATTCCCCTCCCCTTAGTGATGTGCAGCTGCACAGCAGGGAATGTCCATGGCCACAACTAATGGAAGTGGGTCAGTCACAGTTCTGCACAGGCTTGGGAGAACGCCTGCAAACTGGGTTCAGACCAAGCCACCAGAGATCACTGGTCGCCAGCTGTGGGGTGACGCATGGAAACGGGTGGGTATTTTTCAGCCCAGCGGTTTTCTGCCTCTGGTGAGTTGTCACAAGCGATGAGATCACTTATGTGCCATAACCCTAAGTCGGCTGTGGGCAAACTCCAGCTGGTGTGGAACTACACATCCCATGAGGCATTGCAAGATTCTCACAGGCATGACTCCCAGAGACATGCATGATGGGATTTGTAGTTTCATCGCAGCTGGAGAGCCGGCGTTTGCCCACCCCTGCCCTAAGGGATATGCCACACAATCCTTTCACTTGCAACAGCTCGCTAGCCATAGGATCACATCAACTGATGGGTAAAAAAAAAACCTGCACTCGCAAGGGGAACCGTCCATCCGATACTTTATTTGCAAGAAGGCATAAAAACAAACAAATGCTTACATGTTTCAGCCCCTAAACTGGGCCTTAGTCGTGGCCCTTTACTGGTCCTTAATTCTAGCCTACCATTAAGGCCCAGATTGGGGGCTGAAACATGAAAGCATTTGTTTGTTGCTTTTATGCCTTCTTGCAAATAAAGTATCGGATGGACTGATACCCCTTGCGAGTGCAGGTTTTGTACCTATTGCTCAGTGAAGGCTCCGGCGGAAGCTTTATCAGGCACCAAGGTTCAAGCAGTGGGATTAGAGACGAAAGAGTAGAGCTGCTCCTTGTTGCTTAATTGCACAACAACTGATGTCAGATGAATGATTCTGGAGCAAAGATTTATTACTAATGACAGTGATTTGCAGCTGAATTACTGGCGGTTTGTCTGAATTAGTGCCATGGCATTGGGTTGGTATTCTCTGCTGCAAATGGTACTACTTCAGTGATTTGTAGCTCGGGTGAACAAAGAGCGATTATCGTTAAAATGTTGCTTAAACTCAATGGCTGAGCTGCAAATCACTGATAATTTGACCAGTTAGGAATTCTAGAGAAAATAAGTTACTAGAGAAGTGGGGGGGGGGGGGGGGGGGGGATTTTAACTCAGCCTTATAATCTGACCCGGCCTGTGACAATGAGACTGTTGTGTCACTGCAAATAAATTGATTTTCTGGCTTCAGCCTGAAGTACCTGTTGCTATGGAGTCACTTCCTTGCAACTCCCTTGTTAGCAAAGGACATTTGGCGGTGTATTGTGTCAGTAGGGGAGTGATTCCATAGTGGTAAGTGGGCACCTCCAATGGGTAATTCGCCCTGGTCACATGGCCCTTAAGCACATCTTACACATTGCTATCTGATTTTACGATCTCCTATAGATCTTCCAACAACAATGCTGTGCAAGGGCCTGGCAGGATACAAATTAGATAGATTAGGTAAGTTCTCGCATCACGTAGTTTTGGTAAATCTAAAGTTGATTGCATGGTCAGATTGTAACGTGTATGGTAAAGCCCCTTTCACACGGGCCAGGCGGACCCGATCGGATGTCCAATGCAAGTCTATGGGCAGCCTTGTCTAAATAAACAGGTGTCCGTTTACACCAGGTTACCAGCGACTCTTGGCGGGTCCGGAGAAACAGACCTATCAGAGGTCCATTTTGCCACGCCTGATCGTGCCAGATCGAAGGTAATCTGATGGCAATAGGCACGTGTCCATTTACATCCGATTCCCTATAGACAGACAAGTGGTCCGGTAACTGCAGTTATTGGTGACATGCGCTCCGTACTGCTGTGATCAGAAGAGGATCTGTGCATGGATCCCCGCCTGATTAGCCTGTGTGAAAGGGGCCTTACCTTTACAGTCTGATTGTACAATCTCTTTTAGGTCTGCCAGCAACTATGTAGTGCAAGGGGCCGCTGCTAAATACAAACTTATTGGATAATTTAGATAGGTTCTCGTGTAGTACTATAGGTCCTTATGGTTTTACTGAATGTAAAGCAGATTGCACAGTCCGATTGTAACCTGTATTGTGAGCTTTAGGCTGGTCTTATGCACACACCTCACTAAGACCCAAAGGAGTCAGACGTAACCCATAGTTCCCAGTTGTCCTTTAAACCAAATTCCCCTTTCTATTATTCATCTTTTTGGCCCACTGTATAAACTTCTAATAAAAAAAAATACAATTTAACTCAAAATTAGTCAAAGTTATACAAAACATCGGAAAGTGCAATCACCCAGCATTGCCCACCACAGTCATGGCCCATATTTGTCTGTCTGCAGACTTTCAGAGTCAGCTTGGTTCAGAGAAGACAATAGCAACTGATAAGGTTTTAGTTCTCATCTAATGGTTCTTTCACCTAAATTCAGTTGGCAGATTCTGCCAGAAAGTGTGCCAGCACGCTTTTTGCGCGTTCAGCTTTAAAAGAAACATGTTCAGAGTGGAATATGTAAACTGCCACTGCTGACATTCATATTAACATGCATATTGCCTTCCTCCCAATCTGATCTTCAGACTTCAGTTCTTTGAGTGACAGACCTGCAGCAAGTGTGACAATCAGGATTTCTGACTTCTGGTATACCTGATTTGGGCCAGTGACTTATAATACAGTCAGAGGATCAACACGCAAACTAGCGTTTTGAGGAGGTTGGCAGTGGAGGCTCGCTTTCTTTCACATACTTTTGAGACAGTGACTTTGGTCACCAGCTTACAGAAGCTAAATAAATTAGCATGCTGCCTGGAAGAAAGTCCTGATGCCTGACTTGTTGCTCATGCCACCGTTCTCTGTATTCAGGTGATACCACAGCTGAAGAATCTTCAGCTTTTGGCACATTCAGTTGTCCGATGCCTAATTATCTGCTGCACTCTGTTGTTCCTTCTGCTGGCCCCTATGTCACTATTGTGTCCTGCAGGGGTTGGTGAGAGGAATAGAGTACAGATGGGGACCAGAAATCTGTTGTTACCGGAGGTAGCGGATGCTGAATATTTTTCGAGCAGCAGTATCTGAGTACAGAGTAGAATGACCGTTAAGCAATAATAGACTGAATCACTGACTACAATCCACAAATTTTGGGAGATCCATAGCTCAAAATTCTGAGTTTTTTTTGCTCAGAGTCCATGCTTTCTAGGGCTGCAACTAATGATTATTTTCATAATCATTAGTTGGCCGATTTTTATTTTTTCGATTTAATTGGATAAAAAAATACCATCGTTTATTTAACATTAAATACACAAATCGAATCTTACAAATAAAGTTTACTTCAGAATAAAACAGCATGCAATTTTTTTGCACTTGTGCTGCACTTGATGGATGGCATGGCATTGCAGTACTGTGTGTTCCTGTGCAGGTGATCACATTGCAGGCAGGAGGTGCATTAATGGTACCACAGAGCACATCCCGGAGCAGAATTTTCAGGCACAAAACCAAAAATGACACTTGCCACCATATACATGTATTTATTAGCCTGGTCATCAGTTTAGAGTTAGCCATGAATATTGGACCGAGAATGATTGCTCTGGCACAATTTGGCAATCTGGCAATTTTCTATATAGGTGCACCCGACTTGTGTTTCTATTGGTATGCTCACGTTCCTGGGGTTGGGGGACTTTACTTTGTTGGGAGAGTATTTTTAATTTTATTTTCTATTATTTTTACCATATTTTTTTACCTCATTGCTATTACATGGTGGGGCTCACAAGCCTCTTATGTGATAGCAGATTGGAGGCGACAGGTTCTCTGCAAGGTGACATTACGGGTCTTTTAGATCTTTCCACTTCACTGGGGAATGACAGCTGCCTGCTGAGGCAGCTGAATGTCAACACATGCAGTGGCTCTGACCAGCCTGCTATTGGCTATTTTAAATTGCAATAGCAGACTGGGTATTTCACCCACCCTGCCTGCTCTCAATCAGCAGAGGAGGAACTGAAGGAGAAAGTTCTCCTTCTGGTCCTCCTCTGCTGATTGAGAGTAGGTGGGTGCAATAGCCAGCCTGCTATTGCAATTTAAAATAGCCAATAGCAGGCTGGCTATTGTTAGCAGCTGCTGATTTTGAGACTTGATGACGGCTTTCTACCGCCGGCAGAAGAGGAACGAGGGGCACCAGTGGGGAAACGCAGAGACACAGCGGTCTCTCCTCCCCACTGGTGCTGGCTGCAGCGGTCTGTGTCCCCGCTGACGATAAAGGCGGGGAGAGCAACGGGGTTTATAAGGGACATAGATCGCTGTTGCCGCCACCAGCAGTTAGGAGAACGGAGAAGCAGAGTGGCGGCAGCTGTGGATTCAACTAATTGAACCAACCAATCAGCTGACAACGATTCTCATCGATTTAATCGATTAGTTGTTGCAGCCCCAATGCCTCCTTTATCATCTCTTCCAACCCTGAAGAAAGTGGTTGTGTCTGCCCCTTGAAACACCATTGGCTGTTTGATCATCAAAATTATTAAACTTTTTTTTTTTTTTCATTGACTTTGACATTTGTTTTGGTCTTGTGTTCTTTTTTATGTCTTTGAAGTTTAAGCAGGATGGCTTCTCCTATTCCCAACAGCTAAATAGAGTGGTGTAGGTGCCGTTCTCAGCTTATATGTGCAGCCGAGTAGGTGTTATTAATGTGAACATGTTGCTTTGTCACCCATTTATTTATGTTTTTGTATACTTCCAAACAGAAAACGGTTCCAATAAGAAGACTCCTCAGTTGCTGTCTAAGTGCAAGTCATGGGACATTAATTCTCCATCCAGAGATGCAGAGCAACATCATGAAATATTTTGGGATCCCAATTCACCGACTTGTTTTAAACTAGGTAACACTACATTAATAATTGTATTGATGTACACTGTTTCAAATAGAGCTGCAGCTAACGATTATTTTCAAAATCGATTAGTTAGCCGATTATTAAGTTCGATTAATCGGATAAAAAAATAAAATACATTTTAAAAAATGGCTCCAGTGATAGCACTACTAGTTTGTATTGAGATTGTAGTCCGTCACAGGAGCAAGCTCGGAGCGGTGGAAGTAAAAAAGAAAAAGTGTGGTGTGCAATATAGTGAAATGAAAAGTGTAAAATTATACAGCAATGAATGCATAATGGCAGCGGCTATAGAGGACTACAAAACCCAGCAATAGTACATTATACAGCAGAACACCACCAGCTATAGAGGAATACAACAAATCCCAGATATATTCTGCATTGCGCTATATAATGTACTATTGCTGGGTGTTGTAGTCCTCTATAGCTGGTGGTATTCTGCATTGCGCTGTATATTGTATTATTGCCGGGATTTGTAGTCCTCTATACAGCACAATGCAGAATACCACCAGCTATGTAGGAATACTACAAATCCCAGCACTACATTATACATAGAGTGTATAATGTACTGCTGGGACTTGTCCTCTATAGCTGATGGTATAATATACAGCACAATGTACCATCAGCTAATGAGGAATACAAATCCCAGCAATACATTATAGAGCACCATGTGTGGGAAAGTGCAGGCTTACCTGAGCAGTCTTCCAGCAACTTGCTTCTGAGATCAGGCCTGTCTATCGACGGCTGTCACCCCACCCCCCACACCTGCTCCTTACTTCTCCCCGCGTCCCTGTGCCGATCGTGGATGCGGGCGGGGAGGATTCGGGTGGGCGGGTCTGGCAGCTGCGAGCGTGAGGTGGGGAGGACGTGTGGCGCGCAGCTTGTGTGGAGCCGTGAACAGGGCCAACTAATCAGAGACCGATTAATCGATGATTGAAGAAGTTGACAACTTTTTCAATAATCGATTATGTCGATTAGTTGTTGCAGCCCTAGTTTCAAAGAATGACTTGTTTGGTGACACTGCTGTGCATAGAGTGTATGTGAATGGGTAGTTGATTACAAAAGTCTGTACATGCTTTCTTCAGTCTAATGCATAACATCAGAATTGGGTCTTATCTGCCAGTTTTCAGCAGAAGTGAAACAGTCATTGCAACATGAGCCCTGGGGGGGGAGGAGGGTGGGGTGTCTGCTGCTGATTCTATGTTGCAGGAAGGATCAGTGGGCAAATCTGATAAAATTTGTTTTTGGAAACACTGAGATTGTTAAATGTAGGCCATGAGAGTAATCACAATATCTTCAGAGTATAGTTTTTTGTTTGTTTTTTTTTTTTTTACTTGCTTGGTTATTGTCCAGTTTCAAGGGAGTAAACATTGTGTGTATCAATGATCATTCCAAAGGACAACTAAGCAATAGGATTCCTCTCTCTTCCTTGCTTCAAAATCCTGTTTTATTTTCACATTGGTGAGTTACTGTACTGATACCAGCAGCTCTGTACAGACCCAGAATTTCACTCAGTGAGCCACTCAGAAGATGCACGTCTTGGGGTTTAGATCACAAACCCAAGTATCATTTACACCATTATGCCATCTTACCAACAATTTGTTTCTCCTGGACTTCTCTTTTTTATTTATATTGCTCTTTTTTTACTGATATTCTTCTTCTTCTATATTTTCCCAGACAATGGAAGAAAAAAGACGGCAAGCAAATGTATTGTTGAGATTTCAGATATTGTCAACAGAATTGCTCCAAAGGTAACACAGCAAATGTAATTCGTAACTCCAAACTCGCTTATTAAATATTGGTCAGAGAAAACCAAGAAGTACAAATGATTAAAGCAGGGGTAGGCTACCTTGGCACTCCAGCTTTGGTGACACTACAAATCCCATCATGCATTTGCCTCTGAGAGTCATGCCTGTGGCTGTTGGATTCTTGCAATGCCTCATGGGACTTGTACCAATCAGCATCTCTTTAAAGTTTGCTCAGGTAAGATTTGAAAATAAGACGGAGAAGCTGATTGGTTGCAGTGCAAATCTGCTCCAGATTTTGTCTGCTCCAGTTTAGATACATTCCCCCAACAGTGCTTTATAGCGTAAGTTCACTTTCCCAAGTAATTTGAAGAAAATATAATAATCTG
>NW_017306977.1:263267-282320 GCF_000935625.1 Nanorana parkeri | reverse complement strand
AAGCACTTCTTGGCACAGTTAAATACAGTTTTGGGTAAGATTTTTTTTGTATCACGACAAGTAGATTGTCATGAGGCACAAGTAGATTGGGCCCCTGCTTTAGTTCTTAGACAAGTAGTTTTTTTTTTTTTTTGTTTGTTTGTTTTTTTTAACGGATGGTTTCCACAATTTTGGACTGCACTTATTGAACTTTTTGAATTGTTGATATTCTTTTTATTTAGATTGGATTATTTATGGTTTATGTTAGGGCTGGTAATGATTAAAATTTTTGTGTTCGATTTAATCAAAAAAAAATTTAATCGATTAATTTCGACTAATTATAACGCACATACAGATCCAACTACATTGGCCTATACACATACAGCACAGCAATGAAGTAATAAAATTAACTAGGATCACACTAATCCAGAACGTTATTAATCTCACGTGCCCCACTCAATATGGCCGCCGCTTGAGTGGGGCAACTCAGAATAATAACGTGCTGATTTAAACATAAGTATTAGCTTAATATTTGAAGTAGCAGCACCTGTCCATTCCATTTCATGTAAGGACCTGATTGCAACATATTATCAGTAAATTTCAATGGGCACTTTTCTGGGAGCGTGATAGGGGGGGTAGTGGGTGGGTTAATGGAGAGCCACATAGTGCATATATATAAGTTTAAGATAAGACAGAAGCTTGGTGCTTCTTCGGCAAACTCACCGGCCCAAGTGGCTCCATCGGCTAACGAAGGGAAGGGGAGGAGTCCGGTGATGTCACGGACATTGACGTCACCCGACTCCTCCCCCTTCCCTTCGTTAGCCGACTGGGCCACTTGGGGGAGGAGTCCGGTGACGTCGATGTCCGTGTCGTCACTGGAAGCCGGCGGAGAGGTGAGTCTTCATCTTCCATCAAAAGAATTTTAATCGATCAAAAAGTTTAACGATTAATCGTTAATTTCCCCAGCCCTAGTTTATGTATGTCAGAGTTTGTAAAATACACAGGAAGCACTGAAAACACATTGGTTGCTAACAGCTACAGATACAGTATAATATACCACTTTTTAAATATTAATTATACAGGATTTATATAGCGCCAATAGTTTGCACAGCGCTTTACAATATAAGGAAGACATTACAGTCACAATACAATTTAAGACAAGATGGTAAGGAGGGCCCTGCTCGTGAGGGCTTACAATCTTAATACAAGGGTAATGGTTATTAAGCACAAATATGTACATGGTTATTTTTATTTGGCTTGCTTATTTTATGTTTCTTCATGGATTGTTTGTTAACTTCAAAATAATATGTAGATGATCTCTTCCAGGATGGAAAGCCTTCAAATTCTGATTCTTCATACTTCGGTGTATGGATTGGAGATGATGCTATCCCGTGCACTCCAGTAGTAACCCGCACTAGAACTAAAATGCATAGGTAAACTCCATTTGCATGTTCTAAAAAGTAGTCGAGCTGAAAGCCTTTATGGATGTTGGCTGATCAAGACATTGGGGGACCATCTTAGCTGTAACACTAGCAGATACTACCTAAAAATAATGTTAAAGACATTGAGGGGAATTTATCAAAACTGGAGCAGAGAAAATCTGGAGCAGCTGTGGATGGCAACCAATCAGCTTCTCTTTTTCATTTTCAAATCTTAACTGAACAAAAGTGAAGCTGATTGGTTGCTCTGTGCAACTGCTCCAGTTTTGATAATTCCCCTCTAGGTCTTTTGTGAGTAATGGCTGAAAGGAAGCGTTGGTTTGAAATTGTGAGCAGTACATGTAGAAGATTGACTGATCCAGTGAAGGAGGGAAAAACAGGGTGATGGCTAATCCTTCTGTACTTTCCTAACACCCCCAAGTTCAATCATCTGCTGCCAAAGCCTCAAAAATGACCCAGTAAATCCAGATATGGGGACCAGATGATACTCTTCTCTGCTTCAAAGAATACATCACTTCTTGTCTAAGTGACCATTTGTTAAACTCAAACAGGTGGAGTTAAGGGGTTTGTTGAAAATTTCACTGGAGTTTCTAGGGGTTCTGGCCACCGGGGAGTGCTGACAATATTAGATCCATAGTTTTGGGCAGCTAAAGTTATGGGGAATTTTCTATTAAAGTTAGGCATAGCTATGCTACACTTTGTCCTGTAATGGTATGAGCACCCTTATTGAGCAATCAGGAGGTGGTATTGGGCAGCACTGACGTTTATGTAACACGTCATTTTATCTTGCTATACCTCTGGATCTACTAGTTATTTTGATACAATTTTCACCACAAAAACCATATGTTTATGCGTTTGGCATTATATGCCCGTTTTGGTTCGTGACATGCTTGTTTTGTGTGATCATCATATTAATGAAAGAGCTGGAATTGTGGGCTTATTTACTCATTTTTTTGCTTACTATTACAGATCTAGAATCCTAAAAACAGAAGAAGAACTCATGGAATTGGCAAAGCAGTTAGACCGGAATTTGGTTGAACATAAAGACCAGAATTCTGATGACTTGATAGACAAAGCAAACAAAGTTGTTAATGTTGGTGGTGCTCAGGAAGATGGCAGTGGTTCTTTCCTGGAATACATTCCTGAAGAAGATGAAGTATCTCTAGCATTGAAATCTGTTAGCCAAAGCTCAGGTATAGGAGCAGAAAAGAGCAGTCAAAAGTCTGTGGACCAGGAGGCTGAAGAAGCATTTAATGCTTTGTTTGATTGTTCTACACAGAAATGCAGTGGACGGTTAAGTCAAACTTTGTCCCATGTTTCTACAAGCAGTATTGAGTTTGCTTTAGATACAGGAAATGGCATCGGGGAAAATCAGTTACTTACTAAACATAAAGTTCCACCTGAAAGCAATAAAACTTCAGGTCGTTTTTCCTTCAATTCAAAAGTACGATCAGATATGTTGCAGTGTGATCAAACTTCTAAACAAGCTGGGTCTAGTGGAAAGGAACCAGTTCAATCCTCTGATATGGCTCATTCAGAATTAAATAGCCAGGATGACTTTGAAGATGACTGGGGAGAAGACATTCTTGAAGACGATTCTTTTGTAATGCAGATTACTCAAAATCCTGAGTTGGTTGCTACTCCAAAAAGTAACGTAACTTCAAAAACAGCAAATGATGCTAATCTACATACTGTAGGAGGGAAAGACAGCTCTGGATGTACAGCTAAAGTCATAACCTCTAATAAGCCTAATCATTTTAAATTTGTACCCCTAAAATTAAATGAAGGTGAGGGGAGTAAAATGAAAACGCCTGATCTAAACAGATCTGAAACCTCACATGTGAAGAGAACAGCAGACTGTACAAGAGACAGGATGATTTCTACTGCACATGCTCTAGGACCATCGGGGGCCCAGGTTCCAAAACCAAATGATACTGGTCTAAATTCTTCAACAAATCCTTCCGCTAACTTTGGAGTATCTAAAACTTATACCTTTTCATCTAAACCATTAAGCTCTAGAAAGGAAAAAGATGAAATACCCAAAAAGGAAGTCCAAGCTGCACAGCAAACTCATACTGTCTCTAAAAACAAGGAGTCTGTTTACTCTGATGAATGGGATGACCCTAAGTTTTCTGATGAAGTCCTAGAAATGTTTTGTGAATCTGAGGGAAGTCTGTGGGAAGATAAGGCTGACGATGATGATGACCTATTGTATCAGGTCTGCGATGACGTTGAAAGGTTGACACAGGTTCAAGCATCTGTGGGAAATACTCAGGTCTCTAGTTCAAGTCTTAATGTTTTCACAAAGAGTGTCACAAATAATAAATCTGAAACCAAAATTACCACAAACTATTCTTGTGCTTCAAATAAATCCAGTGGGTACACATTAAGTTCTAATAAAATGGCTGCCAAGGGTGTTTCTCCTGCATCTGTGAGTGGAAACTGCTTGAATTCTTTTCAAAACAGCTCCTTCCAAAGGACAAACCAGGCTTCTTCAACTTTCAGCAGGTCAAACTCTATGCCTTATGTAGCGGAGTCCAAAAAGTATCAAGAGCCTCACTCACAAGGTGTAAATAATCTACAGGCCACCGCAAGCAATGCAAGAACTTCCCAGGCACCTTCAAAGTACTCTTTTACAAGAACTAAGCTTTCTCCAGCACTGTCTGTCCACACAAATAGCTCTCTTTCTGAAAAAGAGAGCATTTCTAAAGGGCTTCAAGGTTTTGTTGATGGTAATAAAAGAAACCCTAATTTGCAGCCACATGTGCTCTCAAGTCAGCAGTCATCATTAAAAAGGCATCTTTCAGAATCGACCATACAGTCATCGAAAGGTATGTAAACAAACTATTACTACAGTTATTTGAGAATGCCTGTGAGATCCAAGCTGCAGTACTCTTCTTCTGTCTAGAGACTTGGTGTATATCCCCACTCGTATTGTTGCCATCATTGCAACTGTAGAAGTCAAATTCACTAGCACATCTGCTACCATTATGCCCACCTGGCTCCTATGGGGCCCATGCTGGGGGAGAGAGCCCCAGGAATAAGGGCAGCGGGTGGAAAGATGATCTCCTATCCTTACCTGCCTGCTCAGACTATAAGCCGTTAAATTGGCACACCCGGCCCATCCGCAACTTCATCAGCACAGGACCCACTGTGACAACTCACTGACTTGCCACTGTAAACACTTAAGTCAGCATATGAAGTCTTCCATTACTCACTTATTCTGCAGCTCTGACTGACGAGATCATCTTATGTCAAGCGTGGCAGAGGATGTGGGTAGTGGAAGACTCGCTCTGCTGGCTTTTATGTTACTGTTATGCTTCTTTTTTTTTTTTTAGGTTTTTGCAAATATACAACAGCAATGTCGAGAAGTAATGTTACAATGATAAGATACAGAAGTTTGTAAGAAAAAAAAGAAATAGATGTAAACATCATCACAAAGAAGAAACTTGGGGTATTGGATAGACATAGTAAACAGCATCAAGGTTGGCTCACCAAACTTATAAAAAGTACATTGGGAAAACTTAAATGTTCTTATTAGTAACTTCCAATATATCAAGCCATCGACCAAATAGCATCAAATTTGTTTGGGAAACCGCTGGCCTTATAGGTTAATTTTTATATAGGGGCAGCGTCCGATCCCCCAAACTCTTCTATTCCATCAAAGAAGGGGGAGTACTCCTTTTGGCAGTCTATAACAATTCGGGGAGGGTTTTTTTTGCATAGAACAGTAATAAGAGATTTCTGGTGTGAGGAGATATCAAGATCACCGGAATACCCCAAAATACACCACAAAGGGGCAATAAATATGAGGTGATTTCAATTTATCACTAATAAACCAGGAATATCAGATTGACCTCTGAGCTGTTGCGCCAGTGCCTTGTCTGGTGCCCCTGTTGATACTGAAGGGTTCAGATATAATACCGTTCACTCCTAGTCTAGCTTGAGGTTTAGTATACAAAAGTTTTACCCATGCAATAAAATTGGGGTCGAAACCGAATTTTTCCAGGACAGCAAACAAATAGGGTCACTGTTGCGCTTTTTAAGAAACAGCCGTGATCCCTCTTCCGCATCGCCTCAGTCAGTATGCCATGCTGTAATTCCTTATCCTTATTTCATATGTTGAATGTTTACTATTTTGCACCACTTTCCATGTGTTATGCTGTCCATTTCCTGTTCTGCACCTCCTCATTCTCTGGTATGCTGTAGGTTTCTTATGCACTCCCTTATTCTATATGCAATGATAAACGTTTTATATAACATACCATCCTATTCTGTATGCCGCGCTATACATTCTCTATTCCACACTGAGGCCTTGTTCACACTGTCAATTGAGTTGTGTTTTTTTGCACATGTATTGTGTGAACAGGGCACACAGAAAACAATTGTTCTCTACCATACTGCTGTAATTGACCTATGTTGCCTGAATTATGCAGTAGTGAATGAAAAGGTGGAACTTCACTACCACATTGTGGATTAATTGGGATATAGAAGTAATTCTAGTAAGGATCATATACAGCAGATCTGATCTATGTCAGTGGTAGGTAAAATGTAGCTCCTTGTGTGCTCTTTTGTATGAACATGTCCTATTCATGGCTAAGTTACAGGTTCTCTTTATATCCCCTCTCTTCTAACAATACTTCCCTTCCCTTTCTCCTCTTGCCCCAGTTGCCCTTCAGAGCCCTGTGTAGAAATCTGTTTGTTGGTACATAACAGCCTTTGGGCTTGGAAATTGTCCATTGAAGTGTTGTGCACTTCAGGGTGTGAGGAAGGAGTCACATGTTCCTGCATACTTGGAAGTGCCATGCATTTTCAAGGCAATTAGTGTGCCAGGGGAGTGTGGGTAATTTAAGTATTAGTAGCAGAGGAGTTGGGCTATAAGGAAAAACTGTTATTTTGTTCTGAATAGGTAAATTCAAGGACTCATCCTTGTTATACAATTGCTACACTTCTTCTTTTTTTTTTTTTAAATAGTAAAAATATGTCTAGTTGAATCTGCAGACAGCTATGTCTTTCTAAAACTGCCAAAAAAAGTTGGTTTCTTTATGGGAGTGTAATGTACACAGTCGGTGTTAAGTGCTCACCTAGAAATGTCATTTCAGCTCATACCGCCTCATGTATCACTTCCCCCTCCCTTTTAGATAGTTAGCCCTCACAGGCAGGGCCCTCCTTACCATCTTGTCTTGAATTGTATTGTGATTGTAATGTCTTACTTATATTGTAAAGCGCTACGCAAACTGGTGGTGCTATATAAACCCTGTATAATAATATGATGATCTCAGTGCTATCAGCGGCATTGTTTTTTTTTTTTCTCTAAATACAATACTTGGACTAGTCATTTAGCTTCAGTTTGTGAAATTCAGTAGAATTTGCATTAGGTAGCTCTCTGCAATGAAATTGCTAAAAGCCTTCCAACATGGAGTTATGCTTTAGCACTGTTATATGTACTTAAGGTGGAGTTTGCAAACTATTTACTGATCGGAAAGAGTGTTTTGGATGCCTTTATCACCACCTGGCTTAACAAATCTCAATGACAAAATCAAGGGAGCTGGGTGGAAAATGGTCGGCCGAATATTGACACCCAATAAGCTGCAGTCCCTGTTCTGGCATTTAGACAGCTGTGGGTGTTGGCCATCTGAGTACAATAGGTGGCGGGGGAGATTCTGCCATCCACACTGTTTTTAGCATGGACGGGGGAAATTTAGAGCCAACAGTAGGTATAAATTGTAGGCATCTAGAAATACTTGCAACAACTGTGATTCTCCTCCACTGCAGCTGAAACCTGGCTGTCCTGGACATTCTAGTAGTGGTTGTTTGCCTGCCCCCTACCATATCACTCACTCATTTTAGCTAAGGAGGTGACCTGTCATAGTGTTCGGCCAATAGGAATACGGGGGAACGGGATGGAACAGGCGAGCTCCGACACTACTGGAAAGTGTTAGAGCTTTGCCTGTTCAGACTGACCCGCATTTGACAGCTGTGAATGAGAACTGCTGTGAGATCTCCTAGATAAGTTCACTTTATATCTCCAAGTAGCATTTGCTTTGTTGCATATTTTAAGCTTTTTAACCCATTCACATATGTATATATTTATGATCCGTGTTCTGTTCTGTTCTAGTCTTTGTCTCAGAAGACAGAAGTAAGAAGTGCTCAATGGAAGAGATTGAGCGGAAAAAACAGGAAGCTTTGGCTAGAAAGAAAATGAGAGAAAGAGTGGGTTCCAATGACAATGCACCAACGTGATGATCCAAAAACATCTATTGTTCTGTCATAGAAGTTGACCTTTTTGTTGGATATTATAGTTTCTCTGTGAGAAAATGTAGTATAAATCACAGCAAACACTATGTTGTTATAGTTTTGTTTTATAAATGTTTACAATGTTAAACTTTTTTTTGTATAAAATATCCTGCTGTGCTCAGGAATAAAATGTGTGAACTTGTATTTATCATGCTTTCTAAGATCACTGTCTCAGAGTCTGTCTTCACTACACAACATAGCTGAAAGTTGAAAATGTTCCTTCATATAGTGCTGTAAACATTTTATATGTGTTTTGCTGGTGTTACATTTGCTTAATAAATATGATTGTAACTCATTCCTCTTGTATATCTGATACAACCATGTAGAATTTTGTCATCCCATTAACCTTTTCCCTGCACACATGGCAAAATTCACATTTTAGGCCTGAAAACATACATTTTCTAAAGGCAGAGACCTTGTAGAGTCTGTGTAGCTCCACCCATCTAAAACAGGAAACAAGGCTCACAAAAAAAAAGCACCAGAATCCCTGCAAGTGTCAGTTCATTTGTGTTCCCTCACCTATCAGGACCATTCTTACACATAGTTACTTGTATTTTTTTTTTTTGGCTACTGCGCTAGGAGGCTGGATAAAGCAGCCCTCCTGGGTCATTCGGCTTAGGAGCTTATGTGAAAGGGGGGTGAGAAATAAAAAATTCCCCCTAGGTTTTGTTTCTGAGCTAAATTTTTTTGCTATTTCCCCCTACTGTTTCCTTCTAGTTAAAAGTTTGACATGGTCTTACCAGCATTGGCTGGAGAGGCTGAGGAAGGCACTTGCACAGGGAGAGGCTCCAGGTCTGGTAGTGCTGCGCTGAAGCTCTCTCTTGGTTTGCTCTGTAGCTGGCTCTAAGTGCACATGCACTTGCAGAGTAGTATCCGTGTTGAGGGCTTGTTCACATGATTTTCTGGTGCGGATCTGCAGACGCGGTGCTATGCATGCAGTGCGTTTTTGGCGCGTTCCAGTTAAAAAATAATAATTTTCTATGATATACCTGTTAGCTGCAGTGTGGTGCGTTTTTGATGCGTTCGTGCATTACAGGACAAAATGTCACATGCAGAGAACTGTAGCCCATACATTGGGATGCATTTTGGGTGCAGGAGCGCACGGATCTGCTCCGGACTTAATTCGGATGTCATGTGAACAAGCTCTGAGGGTCCTGAATGACACTTCTGCCCTGAAAGGGCTCAGTCTTTATGCCCATAGTCTTTCTATAAGGACAGATCACTGTGAAGGTACTTAAAAAAACTTGGATTCAGCCATTTTGCCTGCTGCAACAAGGTAACTAAAAGGTAAGATCTATTCAAACAAAATATATATTTTTTGGTATGCGGTGGGAATGGGAACGCATAACAAACATGTAGAAGGGTTTTCTCAAATTTGACTGCAAAATTAAAAATACACTTTTTTAGTTTAAGCGTCTTTAGGAATCTGAAAACAACCCAAGAAGCTTACTGTTTAAGATCAGATGTACAGAGGGCTTTAATTTAAAAATTTGTATTTCCCCCAGTGCATGATACACTAAAAGTATATTAAAGAGGAACTTTACCCAGATCTTTGAAATGACAACAAATACACATTTAGTAATGACAATCTACAAACACATACTTCTAGATAATTGCAGGATTTTTATTCTTTGCATACCTTATTTTTCCTTTCCTCCTCATTCCCACAGTGGCCATTTTTTTTCATTTTTTTAAGCTACTAAGAGCATATTAATGTATCTCCCTTTACTTCCTGCAACCCTGGGACATGTGACTAGGACAATGTGACCATGCCCATCATCTAAGGGAAGGAAAATGCCTTTCCCAGAAATCTCGTTAGATTACAGATTAGATTTCCCAGCAATGCTTTGCTGATGTAACCGTTCCAGAATGCAATGCAGATTGGGCACATTACATCACTAATGCCCAAGAGGACCAGGAAGTGGAAATACAATAATTGTAAGTAAAATATATTTGTTTAATGAATGTAAGATGATTTCATATCCGCATGAAGAGGTGTTTGCTGAGGTGATTTTTAGTGAAAGGGGGTAAAGGTCTGCTGAGGACTGGAAACGACCTGAAAAATGACTGCTTTTTCCTTTCAGTATAAAAAGTACATTTCCTTTTCTCTGGAGAAGATTGTAACTATGTAATACATTTTACAAAACTGAACGCATCCTTGTCACAGGTTTAAAAAAAACATTATTTGAGGATATGGGGGTTCTTATCCCATGGATAAGAAAGCAGAATCTGCTCAAAAAAGCCTGGGAGGCAGATGCTTGTAATGTCTGATCTGCATTAGCTATTTGTGTTTCTCACATGTTAAACATTTGGTCAGATCAGCTCAAATCCTAATTAGAATCAGGGATTACAAGGGATCAAATTTTGGAATACTTTCCTACTCTTTCTAAAGAGGTAAAGTTTATGGTGAATGCCTCAGTGGAGTCGGTAAATATACAGGTTACGATCCAACAAGGATTGGCTAAAAACTTGTCCTTCTAAATTTATGGTCTCTGGTACTTTTAATAGAGAGCTCCTGTATGGTAGCGAGTTAGAAGCTGTGTTAGATAGATCCTCTGATAGGAATAAGGATTTCCCTAAAAAGAAAAAAAAATCCATGTAAAAAGCTCTTTCGGAGGCCTAGATTTGAAACCAAAAGTAACTTTACAAATCAGGAACTCCGTAAGGAATGGTCCTCCAAAAAATTCATTAACAAGAGACATTTCCTATTCAACTCCTCAGAAAACCTTAGTAAAACCCAATGACTTGCACCCCATTGTAGGAGGAAGACTGACTTCCTCCCACAATTGAGGTCAGTCACTTAACGCCTGAGTTAGAGCTTGGAATTGAATCAATTTTTTCCCTGATAAACCTGTTGACAAGGATACATAATGTTAAGAATAGACCTTAGGGACGCATACTTGCACTTTTTAATCCAGAAATCTCAAATACCTGAGGTTTAGCGTAAAAGATGGCGTGGACACCAAACACTGGCACTTTGCAGCCCCTTATCTTTTGCCTGTCCTGAGTTTCACATATTTTTAACAAAATATTAGCAGAAGCTTTAGTCCCCCTGAGGGTAAAGGGAACTTTCCTAGTCCCTTATCCCCCATTATTTGTAGTAACAGAGCCCAAGTTAGCAGATTTTGTCATAAAGGTGGTCTGTTGCAGAGTAAAGAAGAGAAGGGATAAAGTGGTGAAGGTTTCTACGGGTAATGGTTTACTTGTTGGAGTGGTAGGGTCTTAAAGGAGAATTATGAGGTGAGTGCTTTTCACTCACCTCATAGTTCTAGCCGACCTGTGACAATGAGACTGTCACAGGTCGGCTCAGTAGATCGGGAGGTGAGCGAACACATAACGGCGTTCGCTCACCTCTCGATCCTGTCACAGCTCTCTGCCGTGACAGGGGAGGGGCTGGATCCCCCCCGCTCCCATCCGCCGGGTACAGCTGGCTCTGCATCTAGATAGGCAGAGCCAGCTGTCACTCACGCAGCTGGGCGGATACAGACATAATTGTCGGGATCCGCTTCAGCTGCGGCGTCTCAGTATACCGCGAGCTGGAGCTTGCGGTATACTGTGGCGTCTTAGTATACCGCGAGCTGGAGCTTGCGGTATACTGAGCTTAGGGTGACGGGAGGACGCTAGTTTGTGTCCTCCCTTTACCCTAAGGAGAACTATGGGGAAAAGCCTTAACCCCATAGTTCTCCTTTAACAATGAGGACAGTGTGAAACTGACAATGTTGTGATCAGAGAGCAGAAAAGTAGTGTTGGTGAGATTGCAAGGAGTGTAGAGGTGGGAGAATATGAGATCAAGGGTGTTAGCATTATAGTGAGTATAAGGCCTCATTCACACAGCTGTCAGCCCGTACAGATCGGGTGCGGTATACGGGTGACGGGGCCGTATATGGGTGCGGGTGTCCGTACTCATACGCAGACAGGATGGATCCTGTCTGAGCCCAAGCATGGACACCCGCACGAATTTGCAGTTCAGGTGAGCGTATGGCCGCATACTCCCATGGAGAAGAACAGGCTGCTGGGTGCAATCACACGCAACACCTGTCCTTCCCGGGAGCGGACTGATACGGCCATGCATGCCGCACAGGTCTGTACAGATCGACAGTGCTGTCTGGAGGGGCAGGGTGGATCCCAACAATATTGATGGGATCTCTCCTGTGCGCTGTCAGCATATAACAGGCAATATCCTGCTATATGCTGAGTTTTGGGTCACAGGAGGATATTAGTAAATGTACTCCTGTGGCCCTAAAGAGAACTATAGCCAAAAAAGGTTTGCCCATACTTCTCTTTTAAGATTAAACGCAGTATATTTTTGATACGTCATTCCTAAAAAGCAAAGATAGTAACACATTCCTCCTGGAGTTTGTTAGGATTATTTATAGTTAATTTCAATTATTCATGTAGTGGAAATTGTGGCGTAGATTTGTAAAAGTTAATTTTTTTTAAACCCCTTTACATCAGAAGCTTCTTCTTCACATCAGAAGCCCTCTTCATCACATCAGAAGCCCTCATCATCAGAGTCCTCAGTCCTCCCTTCACATCAAGAGCTGCATGGAAGACGGCGGAAAGTGGGGTAAGCCTGGATAGAGGCAAACTTCTGTCCTCTCCCTAGTGGATCCCACCCTACCTGGATCTGCCTCATTCATTTCCATGATGCTGATGGCTGGCTCACCTGCATGGAAAGGCATGACACTGAGTGAAAATTTCAAGACACCTAGGCTGAGAAAAGGCTACTCTATGTACTAAAGATGCAATGTGTAACCTTAGGCTGATCATAGACATATGCGGGCAGTCTCATGTGCTGACAAAATCCAATCACCCTGAGGCATGTACCTTGGCCATCATTCCCATAAACATTTGCATAGAGGCAGGTGAAGATGAGAGGCTTATCAGTGTAAAATTATTGTACACATTTTACACTTTATTATAGTTTATTATTGTTCATAGTTTATGTGCCTTAATACAGGAAACAGCAAGCTGAGTGTTAATTCTTTAAAGGCTGTTTAGCAATTACGATTTCTTCCTTTGCATACAGTAGACATTAAATGAGGAAAAAGAAACCTTGAAATGCCATCAAAGCAAATGGTCTGTGAATGTTGTTCCAAAGCTTATCATTAGTTGCCTGGATATTTTGCCACAGAGCTTGTTAAAGATTTCTTTTCTCCTGAAGGGGAAGGTATGACAAAATGCAGTTCTTGGCACAATGAAATATGATGAAACTGAAAGGCACATTAATTCTTGCTTGATACATAGAATTAATTACAGGATTAACATCCGTTATGAATTTTTGCCAAAGACTTTTTTCGCTTTACCAGGAATAGACCCCGGGCTTATTTTTATACACTAATGAAATTGCAAATTGAGTTCTGTTCAAATGATGCTTGACTAAAATGAACAATTAAAAATGTATTGGTCTCAATGAAAGAGATCAACTGATCATTTTAAGGATTAATTAGTCTCAAGAATCATCTTCATTATGAGGCATCCATGAGACAAAACACTTAGCTCTGCCTTGTTTTCCTGATTATCTGTTTTTACATTACAGTCAAACTAAACACAAAAGATGGAAATGCGTTTCCGAGAACTCTTTTTAAGACACTTTCATTTGCACTTTTTAAAGGGATTTTTTTTCAATTGAATTTTGCATTTTTTACATAGCACTATAGGGTATATTTATACAACATTCGCAGAGACATTTTTTGTCTCAGTTTTAGAGTCAGACCATATTATGGCCATTGGATGAAGGTGAAGAGTACGAGCACTTCCTACGCTCCTCTTCTCCATCTAGTAGTCATATTGCGGTGCGACTCTAAAGCTGTGACTCTACAAATGCTATTTAAATACACCCCTAACCACTATCTGCAAAGTGGAGGATCAAATGCTTGTGGGATTTGGAAACCCCACTTTTTGAAGGCTCCAACAGGGCAGCTGGTTGACATTATCTGGCAGGCAGTCCAAAGGCTGGAGTCTGCAGTAAGTTTTTTTTTTTCTTCTTTCTTTACTCTTTATTCTCTTTTATTTAAAGTCCAAGAAACAATATGAAAACCAAGACATATTAACCAAAAATAAACAATTTTAAAGTATACAACAGATCATACACCTACAATAGCTGCATGAATAAATACAGTAACAAAAATAGAAAGAAAGAAGGAAAAAAAAAAGGTAAACTAAATTTTGCAGTGACTGACCTCAAAAGGAATACAATCCCTCTTTCTTCTATTCAGCTATAGTTATTGGGGTCTGCAGTAACTATTGTTTACTATTTTAATAGGAACAGGTTAGATAATGTTTACTGCAAGGTCTGATTTAATGCTTAACTCCAGCCTCACCTCACACCATTGCATTGTGTTAACCTTACACGCACTGGTGTGTCGCTTTGAATAGCACCCCAACACAATTCCACAACGCACTTGCATTGCAGTGCACAGTAATGTACATGCATTGTGCAGTGATGCCTCTGTTCTAGTGCATTGGCAGCCTATTTAAATGAATAAACTGCCCTAGTGCAGCGTACAACAGGTTTAGACAGGTTTGAAGGGACCCATAATCCTTAACCTCACCTTCCTTTCCAACAACTCGACTAATGCACTGTAAGCTTTTCGTATTGTGCAATAGGTTATTCTCCAAAAGCTTCTGTCCCACTTCTGGGGCAAATGATGTCCAGCATTATCAAGCTCCTCCCTGCCCTTTTCCTCCACTTTTCCTTTAAGATGACTAGAAAAAAAAAATCAGATTAGTGGGAATCAAAAATCTGGATATTGCAACTTCTATCCTGTGTCAGTATGTTAAATGAGCGTGTGTTAGATAGAAAAAAAAAAAGCATTCAGTTTTAGAGATTACATTTGTATATGTAGATACAAAGAACAGCAAGCAAAGGTACACTCTCTGCCTCTCCTACGCACAGCAAATAATCATCAGATTCAAGAAAGGACAATCACGCTCCGAGTACTTAATCAAACTGCTGATAACATTCCAGCAGGCATGAAACATCAACGTCATTTGTCTCCTGCCTCCCTCAATTCACCTCTTTCCAGTATATTTCTGGATACGTGAGTACTATGGTACGGATTTTATGCATGTCATGACCAATGAAGTCGAACTTGAAAATGGAGCAAATTGCGAGTAACCTCGCTCATCCTCATACCAAGAAGAAAAGAAGTTACAGACTGCTTTGTACAATTAGATGCTCAGATTTAACCTGTCAGCATCTCTATGTTAACTTTTTTTTTCCTAAGCTCTCAAACAAAGTTATTATACTGAGAGAGCTGGTGCAGACCTAACTAATCCATCCTTTTGGCGCAGTGAAGACTGTCAGAGCGCCGGCCAAAAGGAACTGAGTGCCGGCACCGCCAGGAGCAACAGTGGGGTCTGCATCTGACAGAGATGCAGACTGTGCAAGTGCTCCCCCAAGTCACGTATGCGGTCCGTGACTGCGTCTCTGACTTGTCAGCTGGCTTTGGGCCACATGGTACCAGTTTGCAGGCCGGTACTTTAAGGCCCGTGCTTTAAATGAACATTTGCCCATGGAGAGCAAAGCAACAGTTTCACTAAACTGCCCAGTCTCTTACCTTTGCTCTAGTTACCTGCAACTCCATTCAGCTGCTGGAAGCAAAGAAAGACCGCCCTCTCAAAGGTCTGGGGTGCTCTACTAGGAGGTCACATGGTTAGGGACAATGTGACAACACTGGACCAAGCACCAGCACTGTCACATGAAGTGAGTCACATGCTCCTCTATGCATATCACTTCCTATTATGATGGAGTGATGGAAAGGTGATGGAAAGGTGAACATATGCTACTGGGGATGGGGGCATTAAAGTTAACTTGCTGTTTCACGCCATATGGGCAAAACATGTTTGCTTTAAGGGGTTAATGGGAGGCAACATTACTAATTGCAAGTAAACACGATGCAGTGTTGGCTTTGTAATGTCAGGTCTTTTTTTATTTTCTGATGTGTGAATGTTAATATGTTCAGTTCTTCAATACTTTTTATTTCAAAGGATGAGTGTATGTGTATATATATATATACATATAATCTGCATGTGCATTTATAATGCTTATATAAGCTTTTAAAAGTCAAATAATTGTAGCCAGCAGTTTCACCGGCTCCAGAGTTGTGAATTGGCTTCCTGTACTGTTTGCCTGTACAGCTTGGGATTAGATTGGTATTTTTCCTGCAGCTATGCCTGGATGTACTACATGAGCCATGCAAAAAAGGAAATTTCTAAGGTTTACACTTAAATGGTTTTAGGCCACCCCTGAATTCTGAGTTATGTTTAGCAAAAAAAAGAAAAGAAAGAAAGTAAAAGGGAAAATATTAAAACAAGAGCAATTTTTTTCTTTGGATTAAAAAACAAATTTATATTGGATTATCCAACTGAAGTGAGGTTGAAGTTCTTGAAATATAATAGCAATCAAGATTGTCTAAACACAACAACATATTTTAAAGCATTTTGTATGTAAATGGCACTCTTCAAAAAGGCGAATGGACTTCTGAGCAATGTCATATTTTATACTATAGGGCTGTAAGTGAATCTCCCACTCTCCCAAGCTAATCTGTGGCCAGGCTGTCAGTATTAGGATAATTAACAAGCAGTAAATGGGCTTTAAAACAATCCCTTAAAGAAGAACTCTACCCATATATTTGAAATGAACAACAAAGACACCTTTAAAATGTTTAGTAATGACAATCTACAAATATATACTTAAACACTTACAGGCTTTTTCTTCTTTGCATACCTTATTTGTCTTCTTCTTTGCATACCTTATTTGTCTTTTCCTCCCCATTCTTCTCACGGTAGCCATTTTTATTAAGTGCAGATTAATATATCTCCCTTTACTTCTTGGAACTCTGGCACATGTGACTAGGACATGTGACCATGCACATGATTTCAGGGAAGGAAATTAGATTTCCCCACATTGCTCTGCTGATGTAACCTTCCTAGGATGCAGAGCTTGGGCACATTACATCAATTGTGCCCAAGAGGACCAGAAAGTGGAAAAAAAATTATTGTAAGTAAAAGAAAATATTTAACTAATGCATGTAAGATGATTTCATATCAGCATGCAGAGCTGCATGCTAAGGCGATAAAGGTCTCCTCTAATGATCTTTGTGGCTGCATGCATTGTGGAAGTACGGTGAGCTGTTAAGTGAGTGACATGGATGACTTCAGTACTTCTGCTGTGACCTTAGGGATGAATTGCTCCAGAGTGCCTTTGCACCTGTAAGTAATAGGAAAAGAGCTAATATTTCAGTGCATCTGTTGTAAACTTTGAAGATGATATTTTCCCCATTGCCTAAATAAGGGCTTGTTTTAGAGTGCTTGTTTAGAATATTGAAATACTTTATTGTGTTTAGTCTGGGTACAGGTGCACTTTAAATCCCATCTCCGGGTGAACAAAAAACGTATCCTTCAAGTTGGGCTACCCCCACACTGCAAGGTTTAAGTGCTCATTTATGTATTAGGGGACACTATTAAAGCTATTTTACTTATCAGATTAATGCTCCTGCCATCTCTGTCTGGGCTACTAGGCCGGTCCCCACAGCCACTTCTCCCCTTTGCTTCAGCAGACTAAGGACCGCTTACATCATCATGTCTTATGCAGATGCATAGATCTGCATTAGACATGATGACACCGTGGGACATTCCAACATCAAGAGCGCAGGGGGGAAGAAGGGAGCACTGACCACTGCTAGAGTAAAACGGCTTTATTTGAATCCTCTAGAAAAAAATAAACACTTAAAGGTTTTCTAAACCCTCCGTTTTTTTTGCATATATTTACTGCTAGCAAACAGTAGATATATACAAAAAGTTTTTTTTTTTAAACCGCTTTAACAGCGGTTTAAACTTACCTGTCTTCGCCGCGCGCTCCCGCCCGGAAATCCGAAACTGCTCGGGCAGCCGCAAAGCATCTTGGGGCAGGCGCATGCGCATTTCGGATTTTCGGCCGGGAGACGAGGAGAGACGCAAGGTAAGTCTATGGACGCGTGCATCCGCATGCAGACACTGTGGGATCGGAAGTGCCAGCAAGGACAGAGGAGTCAACGCTGGATCGGAGACCCGACGCACTGCTGGAGAGAAGGCTGAAAAAGACAGGAAAGAAGAGGAAGATCGGATTAAGAGACATCATGTAAGGTAAGTGCTGACATTAACATTGGGGGGAGGGGAAAAAATTTACCTTAATGTCACTTTAAGCCCTAGCTGTGCAGGATTAGTCTCACTGCAAAGGTACGTTTTTTCTTTGCCCAGAGAGCTGCAGTTGACATCACCATGCCTCACTGCTGCCTGTTGGGTAAAACTGGTTGCTTAAAGTTATGAGAAAGCGTTCAAGCACATTACATGAGTATAATCCCATGCAATTTTGAGTGCTCAGTTTTTCCAGCTAACTGCGGTCACAAAACTTGCATAACCCTAAAAAGTAAAGTGTGTACATTTTTTTAAAAATTCATTTTAGGTATGTTTTTATTTTTTTAATATAAAATGTAATATTTTTTTAACAGCAAATTTGAATCTATCTGTATTTTGGGGGTGATGGGTTATCAGTAAAGCGGACAATCCATTTTCATTTAAGGTCCAGTTTTGGTGAAAACTGTCCACGTGTTTATTAAGTCAGTCATCTGTTCACATACAAAGCACTTGTAAAAATGAAATTGCCACTGTTTATATAATTCTGCAAAATGAATTGGTGGGTCCATTAAGGCTGCAAAGGCAAGGTTTCTTCTTTTCTGGACACTGACAGTATGGTCATGTCACAAATACAATACAATATGCATTGCACAGGGCATTTTTATTCATGTCTTTTAAATCTGCAACTGATTGATCCTGAATCACAAAGTCAAAATGTGGTGCATTGTTTTAACTGATAATACCCCTTCCATGTAATGATAGACTGCTGCAGGCATATCCTTTTTTTGTAATGGCAAAGGAGGTTGTAAATAGTGAAATAAATCCCTGACTTCTTTGCAATGTGCAGTAGCTGCTTTGCCCACAAACCACATCTCTCCAGCCAAAGACATTTGTGAAACTTCTTTCTAAGCTTGTTAAATTGCCTTGCAAATCAGCACATTTACTCATTTCTGTGTTTTGGCTAATGTGTCTTCCAACCTTGTTTTTCTGGGAACCCTTTGAATCTGAGGTAGGATTCACACACAGGAATGCAAAGTTGGAGCTCTAGCTCTCAACCCACAAAACCACACACCTTGAGCAATGATGTCCACAAGCTTTTCTTTTCCCTGAATGTTTTCATGTTGCTATGATTCCATGCTCAGGAAGAAGAATACTGCAGAAATTACTCTGAATATCGTTTTTCATAGTTTCTATTTTCAAACATCTTAAAAAATTCTAG
>NW_017306977.1:245646-263204 GCF_000935625.1 Nanorana parkeri | reverse complement strand
TGCCCGTGTTGCAGATTTTCCTTCACTGTCTTGGAAAATCTTGTCACAGTGACAGGAAATTATGGTAAATCCCTCTAATGGAGCACCAGGACAACAACAGAAACCTGACAGGAGTATAAATCCTTCTCCACTCTATTAAAAATAAAAAATAGTTTTTGGCTTGAGATACATGTTAAGTGTTAGGAGTAGGGTGGACTTATAGTTAAGTGTTTAAGTTAGGTTAAGGTTAAATGTTAAGCTTAAGGCCTCATTCACATTGGGCAGCTCCCGGGAAGGACAGGTACTGCGTGTGATTAGTACGCAGCCCCTGCCCTTCTCTATGGGACTACGCGCCCGTACGCCGCCCTACGCTCACCCCAAGTAAGGTCGGTACGGGTGAGGGTGTCCCGGCTCGGACGCAGGCAGGATCCATCCTGTCAGTGTACGAGTACGGACACCCGCACCCACACAGACGTGCAGGGCGGGTGAGCGTAGGACGGCGTGCGGCCGCGTAGTCCCATAGAGAAAGACAGGGGCTGCGTAGTAATCACACGCAGCACCTGTCCTTCCCAGGAGCTGCCTGACCTGACACGAAGCAGTAGGGGCCGACCGTTTCTCGTGTGAATGAGGCCTAAGGTTAAGTGTTAAAGGTTAATATGGTCTGTTTTAAAGAGACAATGTCACCCTGCCTATGCATGGTAAAGTGACAGTGTCTTTGTAAACCTCCCCTCCCTCCAAGTTTACTCGCCTTACCAATGTTCCCTCACAGCTCCTGCTTTGACTTCAGCCAACATTGAAATCCAAGGTGTTAGCTGGTGTTAGGCGCTAAGTTGAACGGTTGCCATTTATACATTTAAAAAAAAATTATGTATGTAATTTGTTTTCTATTTTATACAGTTTTTGTTTTATACATAAACATTTAATACTGTGAGCACCCATCTCACAGGATTCTCAGAGTATTATGGGTTTTCTAAGTCCAAGTTGTTTTGCCTCAGATTTCGCTGACTGAACCTGATAAGGAGCCAAATGACAGAACATGGAAAGGGAAGGGTCACTTCTCTTATTCACGTAGCAAATTCAGCTTGAGCTATTGTGCTCTGCAGACAACAGACCTTGTGAACAGAGGGGCTAAGGTCACCCTGCATAGTATAAGAAAAGAAGGCAATGACTCTAACAACTAACTTAGTGTATATGTGAGTGTACTAGATAGATAGATAGATAGATAGATAGATAGATAGATAGATAGATAGATAGATAGATAGATAGATAGATAGATAGAATATCTTTATTTGAATAAAAAAAGACAAAAACATTGGAATGTTATATTTTAACTCTAAATATAACAGGTAAAGCAAGCAAATATGTACCAAAGCATTATGCATTCCATTTTAGTTTTTGGTTTTCATTTCTGCTACATGTGTTGATATGTTATCGTAGACTAAGCTCCCCTTCTCTTCCCCTCTGAATCCGGTGCATGGCAATTTTAGGGATTTCATCTTTAGTAATAAAGCCAACTCCAATCCAAGATTTTGATGTTGTTTTTGATAGAATAGGAAAGTGTTAGAGATTCTGGCAGTGTTTTTATAGTCAATCTGTGTCCCTATTCAATAGATTTCCCCTTGTCTCTGCAACAGGGCCACAGACAAAAACAAATTTTTACTAGAGCATCTTATTGCCCAACTCAAGCCGAAACATTGTATTTAATTTTGCATAGAGTAGGGAAGGGTTAGGTCTCTGTCAGATTTTTATTGCCAGTGCCCGTTGGAAATCTTTCCAACGGAAAGGTAGACATAAAACATTTTAGTAAAGTAGGGAAGAGTTAAAACATCTGACGCACTTGACATTTTTTGTGCAGGTGTCACAGGGACAGGAAACAACAGAAAATCTCCATAATGGAATCACAATAAGCAAAACAATTTTAAATAATTTTAACTCCTTCCTACTCTATTCAAAACGAAAAAAATATTTTGGCTAAAGTTTACACACATTCATTCCTTGTAAAATGATAATGGTGGCCAAGTCTTCAAGGTCTCATCAGACAAGAAGACCACAATCTGAGAGATCCCGTGACCACAAGATTCTTAGGATATGCCTCAGGCTTGTGGTATGGAAGGTTGACAGTATGGCCAGTAAGGCTATGTAAAATGAATTACTTTAAATTGTTTTTGCTGTTATGGCTCTTTTGGTTACACCCATGATCATCCCTGAATGCACATGGATAAGTTCTTACTTGGCAGACAGATTCTGTGCTATTGCTTGAATGATGTAATATGCAAAGAGGATGTTATAAGCAAGCAGGCTGCATCCTCTCTTCCTGTAATTCACCTGTGAAGCTGCTTCATAAGACAAGATACATGCAGCAAAGATGGCATAATTTAGTATTGCTGAGTGCTTTCTAAGCTAATGTAGATGGACTGACATTTTTATTTTTTATGTTTCTTATTAAATGGTGCCTAGTTTCATCAGACTTGCGTACATCACTGGAAATAAAAATAAGGTTGACATTTTGCCATAGCAGAATCTCCATTAAAATGGTAAAGTTATTGGGCAATGTTTATTGTACGGGAGCTTTGACAAGTCCTATAATAAAAAATGTTCTGCATATTTTTATATTTTATTCTGCATGGCTTACCAAAACTTCTTACTAATATTAATGTCCAGGGTGTCATTTTGTCTGCATAGCTTTTATGATTCATAATGAAAAGTTGCATGTAAATCCATAGTTATGATTACTCCATGTGCTAATGCTTTCTTTGTATTTAGTCCAACGTTTTGTATCTGAAAGTGTTCATTACTTATACTCTGATTAATTTCTCACATAATTGAGGGCCCTGCATGATTTTGGAGTGAGTCCTTTTATTGTGGCTGCTTTTATCCCCATTACAGCTAAGCTTTGAAAGTCTCAATGTTCGGTAAACTATGAATGAACTGCATTTGTCCAATGCTTTCAAAGCATTGCACTAAAGAAATATGGTATAGCAGCAGGCTGGATTACCACTGGATTTTCCGGTTTTGCAGATCAAAGTCTGTATATTAAAAAGGACCCAGAAGGTAGCCATGTTTATTTCCTAACCCTCCCATCCCATGACCCAACGGTTAGGCTTAAATAAATGCAATTGGTAACTCGCTGCAGTTGGTAGATAGATATAGCTGTGGGGAGTGCAAGTGATCCTGTACCTATGAGATCAAGAGAATTTCCATGGACAGGGGGCTATATCCACAGGGAGAGTGGCAGTCCAGAAAATTTAGAAGCTTACTTAAGGCTGTGGGGACACATGGGGTGCACAGTGTGCACTGGATTCACAGGATGACACAGGATAATCTGGAGTCACTGGGTGGCACAGGATAATATGGAGTCACTGGTTGGCACAGGATGCTCAGGGGTCACTGAGCGACGCAGGATGCTCCGGGGGTCACTTTGGGGGGTCACTCTATGACAAAGAATGCATCGGAGTCGCTGAAGATACAGTGGTTGCTGGATACACCAGGGTCACTGAAGACACAGAACAACAAAAGAAGAAAGTCAAAACCTTGAGATGTGAAGGCAGATGACATTTGTAGCTGACAGAATTAATCTTTGCAGTAATAACATAAGACCTGACATAACACGGTACAAACATTATTAAGGGGACTTTGAGACAAATGTTTTAGTGGCAAGCCAAACTTTTTTTCACAGAGTAGAAAAGCTGTGTTCTTCGACAGTTCTGATCAGCAAATTTCATGTGCTGAGAGGGGAGTGCTGGAGTTGGTTTTTAACCTGGGATCAAATATAGTTAAATTCTTTCTACGTTGCACAGACTGGAGGAATCTCTGAAAAGAAGATATTTGCAAGGGAAGATGTGGATGCTTGTCATATGGATGATGAGGAATGGGGACTCCTAGGTGCTAGCATTTTACTGGCTATTGTAAACAAATTCTGGCCCAGACAGAAGGGCAACACAATCATCCTGGTGGGCAGACACTAGGGTACAAAGATATTGTTCCAGAGATTGGTTGATCCTCGCTGGAGACACTAAAGTCACTGTAGACTCAGAAGTGCTGCAGACACTGGGGTCACAGGAGTGCAGGTTTGACTGGAACTACAGGGATGCAGAAGTCACTGCAGGCAAGGGATTGCAGGGGATTCTGGAGTTCAAGGGTATGTGACGTGCACAGGAGTTCAGGAGACACAGAGGCACAGGAGTCTCATGGGATATGGAGGCAGTGGAGTCTCAGGCAACACAGAGGCACTTGAGTCTCGGGACAGAGGCACAGAAATCTAAGGGGTCAAGGAACACACAAGCAGATGCTGGAAGCATAGAGGGGTTTGGCTTCAGATGCATTTCTAGAACACTGAGATTCATGTCATGCCCTTTGAGAGCACCTAAGCACTATTTGGCTGCGGCGGCAACAACACTCCAGATGGAACCTGGAGCTGTCTCAGCCTCTAGAATCTATTTTATTGAAGAACAAACTAGGCATTCCCTTTGTAGGAAAGCTCTGATTTTATTTTATTTTAATGTTTAAAAGTGATCTTTTATCTACTTTCTCTTGTATACAAACTTTATTTTACAAAAAAAAAATATGCATGGTGTTTCCATTACACTTTATTTGCAGAGAATGCTGGGCTTTTCAGAAAGAAAGCCCATCACTGTCTGATCACTTCTTGACCACATCTTTCTAACTGACGATCCATATGGGTCTGTATGAATTCGAGAGGGAGGAAGGTGACTCCCCTCTGAGATAAAATGATGAAAGTCCTTAGCTTTGTAAAAGTGTTTTCAAATATTAAAGCAATCAGAAATTGTGATGTTTGAAAGCCTTGCACGTCTCATTAATCAGGCTCATGTGAGCCTGATAAACATGTCCTGTAAAGCTCTGAAATGTCACAATTAATCACTGTTGACTTTGTTGAAAGATTGAAGGTGTCCCAGGAACAAATTTCCCCTCTGTTCATGTGATGTCAGACAATAGTTGCTACAGTACCCTACCTGTAAGGGTCAATTGCTAGATTTGTGGTGGGGATATCTTAATCAGATTAAAGGAGAACTATGAGGTGAGTGCTTTTCACTGGTCGGCTCAGTAGATCGGGAGGTGAGCGAACACATACTGGAGTTCGCTCACCTCTCGATCCTGTCACGGCTCTCTGCCGTGACAGGGGAGGGGCTGGATTCCCCCCTCCCCGCTCCGATCCGCCAGCGCTGACTGGCGGATTGGACGGGGGAGGGGGCGGGTACAGCTGGCTCTGCCTCTAGATAGGCAGAGCCAGCTTTCAGTGACGCAGCTGGGCGGATCCCGGCACAATTGTCGGGATCCGCTTCAGCTGCGGCGTCTCAGTATACCGCAAGCAGTAGCTTGTGGTATACTGCGGCGTCTCAGTATACCGTGAGCTACAGCTCGCGGTATATTGAGCCTAGAGTGACGGGAGGACGCTAGTTTGTGTCCTCCCGTTACCCTAAGGAGAACTATGGGGAAAAGCCCAAACCCCATCGTTCTCCTTTAAGTCCTCGTTTTGCCTAGGGAGCTAAAAAACAAAGTTGTGCTCACCCAATCCTCCAAGCCGGCTTGCTCTTAGATTGCTCCCTTGAACTCACTCCCCCTCCGCTCCAGCAGTCTGAGGTCCCAGAGTCATCATGTTCTATAGACAGTGTATAGGGCGTGAGGACGCCGAGGGACATGCCATGGCTGCAGTGGAGGGAGCGGTGTAGGAGCCAGCCGAGATTGTGGTTCAGGCGAGTATAACTTTATTTTAGCTCCCTAGACAAAAATTAGCACTTAACCCTTACAGTACAGGGATAGCCCTGTTAAATATTTTTAACATAAATTGCAAGGCTATAGTCCTGTCATGCTGACTGGTGAAATTTTTTACTGACTGGTGGGACACCGTCAAATTTTTCAAGCCCTTATTATAGTATATAGTAATAGAGTGAGTTTCATTTTCAGTTTAAATGTTAGACATATTAAAAGATAAAAAACAATGAAAAACAACCTCACCTACATCTTATTAGTAACTAAAGTCAAAGCCAAAACATCTTTTTTGTTTTTTTACTTGAAAACAACAATTAATGTTAAAATTTTGCAATCATTTTCGCTTCATGTCCAATTCTGTAATTTCAAGAAAATAACTTAGCAGAAAGGGAAAAGACAGCCAATCAGTAAACAAGTTCAATTATAAAGGGAAAAGGCATCTTGTGAACCTTTGCCATGCAAAATCTTAGCTTCAATTTTCTTTTCAGCTGTTCTTGTAATTAAATCTATAAATAATGTGTTTTCTAGAGAAGCTGTGTTTAGCTTTACCTTGAAAATGCCTGAGCTCTGAGTAGTTGCTATCTACAGTACAAAATATATTCTGAAATTAATTATCCTTCAATAAAATATACTCTCACCCTCATTAATTTCCCTCTGCTTAGTTTTAGCTAATGTGCATTGTTCCATAATCCCAAGCCAATACAAATATCCTAGCCTCATATTGGTGCTTTAAGCTTCATTATTGCAGTCCTCTAATTTTCTTTTATTTCCAGCTGGCCTTATTGCTAAAGAATATAATTGTATGTTTTATTTTCTAGACTCTAGTCATATTTTATGTCTTCATTTCACCTTTCTCAACTGTATCCTTTTCCCATTATGTTACTTCCAAACTTTCAACCAATATTCCTTCTGGGACTTCATATCGTACTCAGGCTAATTCTTTTGTTCTGTTTCCTATTCCTCTTTTCTCATACTGAAATATTACATTTGACTTCTTTTACCAAACAAAACCCAAATCTGGAGAGCATCACTTTTTTTTAAAGTGAGACTTCCCATTTTGTTTTTCTTGGAATCGTTAACCTTTAGTCGGGGGTAACTCCAGAACCTGTTATATGCTCACCACCAAGGACAAGGTTGCAAATTAAATATAAAGGTGTAAACCATTGGTCTAAAAAGTTAAATCAATTTCATTTGCTACAAATTATCAAAGATCTAATTTGTAGATGCACTAATCCATTAGGCTACAGTTACACACTTAATTTGGAAACATTAAAGTTATGTTAAAAACTATATTAGCTCTTGAAGTGTACATTATTATATATACTGTCATGTACCATTTAAAATACATTCTGGTTCAGTTATAATGGTGAATGGTTTTCTTGTGGTTAGGATTCTACATTTTTCCTGAGGAAATTTTGTATTTTATAAAGCAAGACAAGTGAGTTTTAGTAATGGTGTTATGGGGTGCCCAGTACGCTAACTGATTATTGCCAAGTGTTTGATAGGGCACAAGGTGAAAAATATCTGTATGTTGATTTGTTGGGACAAGACATTGATCTGCACAACAATTGCATTTTTTAAAATCTTTCTTGCTATACAGATGTTTTATCTAGACTTTATTTATGGCCATTTTTTTTTTAAATACTCAATGTTTGTGTTCAGAGGTTGAATCTGTTGGTGAAAAAAGTGTGTAATCATTCTATAACATCCACATAATAAAAATGTTGCCTTTAAAGCCCAATTGTAGTTTTGTTTAACACTAAAAAGAAACCAAGGAAGCTTCAAAAATAATATCTTAAATGTCTTTGTTTTTTGTTTAATGGAGCTTCAGCCCCACAATAAATACCCTCGACAGCAACGCTCAATCTCCCTGATGATTGCAGGGGCAATCATCGGGGTGGGGGCTGTTAGACTTCTGTACAGAGACCTCAGCTCTTATACAGAGGGAAGTGGTCTTAATGGGGGAAGAGGTCTTAGTGCTGTGGCTGGAGCTTTATAAATAAAAAAAAAAACTGCCATTTAACAGTTAATTTTTATAACACTCTTAATATGTCTATTTAGCTTTACGGGAAACTACAATTATACTGTACTTCTCCCTTCCCTTCTTTCTCTGCTAGCTGTGATGTGTGGTTAGTGTGGTGTTGTATAAACTACTTTGGATTTATTCTTTCATTTTTTTTTCATGTCTGGTGGTACAGACATGGGTGTATGAAATGAGAGGTTTTGGATTGTACAGTGAAGAGCTCATGTTTAGTCATTTTAAACATAGTTACTGCTGAAAAAAGTTAGTAACAGGAATCCTGTGTTAACATCTCAGCAAATGGCACTTGGGGTGTTTTAAATCACTTTGCTTGGTTGATTTTGTCTTTTGTTTATTTAGAGATAAGACCAGACTTAAAACTATGTAATTCTTTAATAGTTGAATAGTAACATAAAAATTACTTATTATGAGATCAGTGTCTGGTAATTGACAATATGATGTAATTGTTTGGATGCTCATGATAAATAACCAAATAGCATTTAGGAGATGGGAAAAGATTCCCACACCTCTTTAGTCATAATGAATTTTAACAATAGAAATATGTCTGTTTTACTGCTAGAACTGGGATGACAGGTCACAGGATGTGAATGTAATGTGACTCTGAACAACTTACTCTGGAGATCCCAGCAGGGTTCATTAGGGTTATGTTGTCCTAATAGATATATTGCTGCATTTGTTGACCTCATTTAAGCAGAGACTCCAATTTGGGAATAACTAAACTTTAATTGCTCTTCAGATAATATTTCAGCTGTGGTTGCACTTTAGAAGTTCCTGTGTTTTGTGCCTTAAATAGATTTTGTATTGCTTGGCCGGATAGCACAAAAATCTTCATTTGCATTACTAATTACTTCATTTATCAAGGTGAAATAATATAAAGGTTAAAGAATTATTGTCTTTGTATATTTAGGTATATAGCCAATGATGAGAACCACCAACTATGCTCCTCCGATTCCATATAGGTACTGTGTGCTTGTTTTATTTAACAGGAAAAAAGATTGAATTGTTATCCTTAAAAAGCATTCAGAATTCTGTTTTAATTTCTTTTTATTTTCATTTGGGCTTCAAGTTCCAATGCTATTTAGCTTTGCCATTCACAATCACATAAATACAAGTAATCAAGACCCAAACATAATCACAATAAAAGGAAAGTAAAGACAAACCTTTTTTTTAATTTGTTTTACTTCTCATCACTTATGTATTCCTGTGACCAAAATCCAGCATATAAACGACAGCGCAGAGCCGCAATACAGCTGAGAAGAATCCTGAAAATATTGGCAGGATCCACCTGGCTGTCTGATTGACAAATGGTTCTGCCTCTCTAGATCCAGAGCCAGCTGTGCCTGCCCCCTCTCTTCTCTGTCTCCTCCCGGGACCTCTGGAGGAACAGAGAGAGGAGGTGAGAAACCCTGAGGGGATTGGTGTCTGACATTCATTGCTCTTTGTAGGGAGGAGACCATGAACTGAGTGACCATCGATTACATGATCACAGCTGCAGTGTCCCACGCCAGCTCTAAGTATTAGAAAGAGTATATTTTACTCTCCCAATACTCCTTTAAAGTAAATTCCTACAAACCACTAAATACACACTTGAAATACATAAGAGAACTGTTTTACCTGCTAAACAATTTCTGTTTCTGTTCATCCATTCCTGAGATTTAAACAGCACATCCAGTCTAGATACTTGACTTATCCCTACTGCAGTTAAGTAAAAGGAGTATGTCTTGTCCCTGCCTCCAGCCTGTGATTTGACAGTGAAGAAGAGGCAGCAGCTCGATGAGCTTACCTCTCTGCCACTTACATTGACATTACATTGCAGCATTGCATTGTTAATTGCATTTTATGCCAAGGTCTGTACTGGCCTCTAGTACCCCCTGCACTCTGCAGATTCCCTGCCACTGAAACCTGCATGTTCTAAAGCCTTGCAGGCCAAGAAGTGGCTGAACACCTAGTTCAACTTGGTTCATTTGGTACTGTCAAGGGTTCCAAAGTTGCTTTTTCACTAATTGTACCAAACAACACTGTTTACTATGGTGGTCTTTGCATGGTCTTGCACCAAGTACTCAATGGTGGTTGATTTCCTGTTCATTTAGCAAAGTGGGATGGGTAATATAACACAATTCCTGCATGGAAGACCTCTTTAAACATATGACATGTTATTTCAATATATTTCAAAAGGTTGCAAATATTCTGTAGCAAGCATCCAACATATTTCTGGGATGTTAAATACTAACTTTAGATCCATTTTTAAAAAGTACTATGTTATTTCATTATTTACATTATTTATCACCCACAGGCTTTTATTATATCTTTCCCTAAATGTCACAGGCAGTTTATTTAATTTTATTAGTTTTGTAACACTGACGACTGCTTCGTTTTTGCTGTGCAAGCATCTTTTTTTATTATATTTTTCTTTCAATTAGGTAGAAATATTGTGTAATAGGAAAGTGCCATTTTTTTAGTTCTACACTTTGAATTATTAAAATAATTATAGGTATTAGAAGGTTTTGCTGCTGTGTTGCCTAGAGCAAATTGTAGAGTCAATCCATCTGAACCCCTCCTTTAACACTGGGTTTAGGAAAGTTTGACAACTGTGAATGGTATTTTACTTTTATGGAGTCATAGCTTAATCTCTTGTTTTGCATTTGTTGCATACTGATTTTAGATCAACACTTTGTTATGACAAGAAATGTGACATTATGAGACAGTGTCTCTGTGTGAAAAGTCAAAGTTCTTTATATTTGTATCTTGCCTGTTGGGAATCAGTGATTTTCAATGTAGTCATCACTGTTACTCACCTTGAGCAATGTAATTCAAGACACAGGTAAAAAGAGAGTGGAGCCTGCAAATGCAATCATTTTATATAAAGCTGAAAGTCAAAATATTATTTTCAACTGTGGGATAGTTTCTGTTTATATCACTGTAATTTAGTGTTTGATCGATGAGATGGAAAGACGGCCATAAACCATGGTTCTTGCTAGGTCAAATGATCGAGGCTTTCATAGCTAGGAGCACTTTCCAATACTCACCTCGAAAGATATGTCATCTGACACATACAGCTGCATTTCATAAAACTGCGTAAAATGGTAGTTCTACACAAAATACTGTATTGAGATTTAAAATGGTGAACTTTGCTGAAGGCTACTCCGCATAGTAATGTTGCAATCTACAGCCCATAAAGGTTGCTGTAGAAAACCAATATTACATGATTATCTGACAAGTCACAGAATAAATGTCAGTTGAGGCCATGCAAGCTTTAGAAAACCCTTGCGTGTGATAAATATGTGGGCAGACCTGACAAGAAGGGGCAAGGGTGGACAGTGCCCATGTGCCCACCCTCACTTCAACAGTGTCTGCCCACACAATACACTACTTAAAGTATATCTAAAGCCAAAACATTTTGTTCATCATGAAAACAAGTGTCCGCATTGAAAGATTTCCCTTCTATTTCTGTTCTAAAGGCAACTAAAATTTTTGGTTTCCCCCTTATTTTCTTTCCCAGTGACATTGGTGATCAGGAAAATAGAGAGAGTGAAGCTTCCTACCGAGGACAAAGACAGCAATAGAAACCCACCAGTGGTTCTAAATTCTCACCACTCTTTCAAATCTAAATAAGAGTTCTGCCTTTAGTTATACTTTAATCTAAAGAAATATTTAATTTAAAAGTGAACTTGTGCTTTGCCCATTCAGGCTGTCTGCCGAAAGATCCCCAATCTCAAAAGAGTTGCAGCACTTTAGTAGTTTGGAGAATCTGTAAACTTCATATACCATTGACCAAACATATGACCAATTTGAAAGACCATAAACTATTAGGACAATCAAACAGCAACAAGGTTAAACTGTCAGCATAATGCTAATGATGCTTACTACCAGAAAATAACTTAATTACCTTTATGTTAGAAAGTTCTTTTTTTAACCTTAAAGTGGACATGAAGTAAAATAGTAAAGATTTGATATAGAGAACGTCTGCAAATGTTAGTAGTTGTTAGCAGTATCCCGAAAAATCTACATTTTGTCTTCAATTGCTTCTGAAAAATAGCAGCACACTTACTGTATCTTGAGTCTGTGGGGGTGATTTACTAACCTAAACACACGCACACACCAGGTGCGTGGGATTTTCACACAGCAAAACGTATTTATCAACCAAAAAGTCTCTAAAAGCATATTTCCACTAATGCCATATATGGAAAACTCATGCACATGATGCATATATAATGCCGCTTAACAGTTTAGAAAAAAATGGTTAGCTCATGCATTTACATTCCTGCATTAATCAACGCAAGCAACACAACATAGCGCTAATTTATACAAGATCACCTTGCAAATTCATGCTTGGCTTTGCACAACACACCTGCTGGTTGTGTACACACTACAAAGGTGTTTAGATTCCACCCATAGATCATGCTGGGAGGGAACACACTACACAGGTGTATACATGTTCGTGGTGTGTTTATAAGGTTAGTAAATCAACCCCTGTATATCTGAGTGTAACATAATTTAGGGCACCGTGCCTTTAACAGCTAATCTCACTGGTTTTGGATTAAGATTTGGTGATGTCACTTCTGTGCTGCCTACTGTTCACCTTGCTGGAGAGGAAGTGGTCTCTGAGGACCTGCAGTGCAAACATCTCCTTGCTTCTGTTGCACTCATTCTGTGGATTTGTGCCTCCTCCGCCTCCACTGCTGCTTCCTGAAAATTTTCCCACCAGTCTTCAGCTCACCAGTCATCAAGGGGGCAGCTCTGCAGCTCTGACATAAGAAAGCAAAGCCCTGCTCCTCTACCAAGATGGCCACCTTCCCACAGAGACACTACGCAGAGCAAGGCATGATAAGCATTTAATAGGAATAGGATTAGATGCAAGGAGCCCAAAAACAATTCTTGTGACTACAGACAACACTGGGACTAGTTATTAGCCTTCTGCTTGACTTTGTTGGGCTCAACTTCAAAAGTTCAGGTCCTCTTTAACTCTATATATAATTTAATACAGTATCCCAGGCTCAGCATTCTGCTGGAATTCTGGTCCAAACAGTGATGGGCGTAGAGAGAGGTCAGTGATAGAGCCATGGAAAACAATGGCCTTTACTAGTTCAAACTCTGATTTTGGATTATAAATGGACCCTCCTAATCATCGTGTCTTGAATTGTATTGTAACTAATATCTTCCTTATATTGTAAAGTGCTGCGCAAACTGTTGGCGCTATATCAATTATGCATAATAATATTAAATGAGGATGCTAGCATCTATATTTAGCTGGTGGAAAAGCATGCCTGAAAGAAAATTATAACAATGTACTTAGTAGATTTGGGGGTGGAGTTCCACTCTAACTGAGCCAGCACTATGTCTGTTAAAGTGAGGGCAGCCAGACAAGTGGGATAGCAGCTGCTCTCCTGTGCAATCGACATGTGTTTATGGAAATATAAACAACCGACATCAAGCAACCTTTTGAGATGACCTTTTTCAAGAATAAACTAAAACTCATTGAATAATGATTTAAAAATAAACAAAGTCAGCGTTTTCATAGCCAGATCTTCACAGCTTGCATGCTATCAAAAATGTTATTTTGATTAAATATACATATATATTGGTAAAAATAAAATCTATCTATCTAATATTTACTTAGCACCTGTGTAATTTATTGTTTAGTTTTTGTAAGCCATTTTACACACACCATTGCATTGCTTGCCAATGAAAAGCCTCCCATGAACAAACACTGCACAATACGTGCTATGTAACTGAAGGTTTGTATAATAAAACACTCTTTAGAGTTGAAAAGGTAGGGCCCTGAAACTTTGACAGGTTTTCTGGGATGTTTTCTTTTTAAAAAGCTGGCTCCTGACATTGTAAACAAATATACAATACTTAAACATTTGACAAAGTTTTGAAATTACCTCAGTGTAAACCTATGTCAAATACTAATAGATAGAATACGTCAACTTTGACACTGAGATGCATAATAAACTTCTATATGAATAAATCACCACATGTACATATTTACAGTTTCTGAAGTGTTTTATGCTTTTTATATTCAGACTTCCTCTCAGATGAAAACCAGATTAAAAAAAAATACTTCTCCCTGTATCAGAGGCTTTTTGCTAACAAAACATTATCAAACGTTATCAAGGAAGAAGATTTTTGGCAAGCTTGGTACCTTGTTTCACAACTTTGCAACGTTGCAGTAATCTTTTAGCAATTGGGAAGTCTGCTTTAACAAACTCAGGGAAAATGTATCAATGCTACTTAAAAATGACCAGAAGTAACAAAATGGCAAGCAAAAAATACTGCCAGATAGGTTCAATAAATGGCAACCTTATTAAATGGAGAGATTACAAAATGGGAAGTATTGCTTTAGAAAAGCCTACCTCATTTGTCACAAAGGTACAATACAGAAAACAACAGTATATATCCAACCATAACTGAATTAAGTGAAAACTCCAGTGACAGCCAGGGTAGGGTAAAACACATATACATAATAAATACACAAGTCTGATTAACGGTGAGAACCATCCAATCAAGAAATCCATATGCAAATGTCAGTCGTGGGCATGTTAATACCATCCATACTTTTGGACAAATCGATGTGTTGTACTGATGTAAGGGCAGCAAAGATAGAAGAATCAACATATGCATGTGCACTGTGTCCGATTGGAGGTCCAGTTGATTGTCAAACCTGCAGTGTCGCATGGATCTAAACACTGAGTGAAACAGTTTACAGTAGAGGATTAGAGAACAGTGCCGGTGCATTTTATGCCCAGAATTGTTGGGGGCAATTGATGTGATATTTTGCATGGCATGCAAAATATCACAAGAAGCATTTGGAGGAGAATTCTTACTTTAAACCATTTGGTTCTCAGGGTTGTAGTGTACTAATCCCCTATGATTTCCTTTGTTGGAGCTTGAATCTGAGTGTTTGATTGGTTTTGCAATCAATTTGCTCAAGCAAATTGATTCCACCAAGTTCAGGGACTTAATGTCTAAAATTCCTAAAATGTCTGGCATGTTGCTTCAAAAATGTTCAACAGGCGAAAAAAGGGTTTTTGTAATATCCCCAACACATTACCAAGTAGGAATTTATAACACAAATTTTGGATATTCTTTTAACACTTGTAGTAAACCTTTTCAAAAACCTTTTTATTGATGACAAATTATCAGTAAGAATGGGTGTTTCATTTACGGAAGCAATGTGTCCATTTTGAACATATTTTGCAGCAATTAGGTGAAGACCAACCATGATGGTTTCCCTAGGGGGTGATTACACGCACTTTTGTATTTCAAAAGTGCTATTGTACATAGAGAGTTTACAGCAGGGGTACCCATTAGGTAGATCGTGATCTACCAGTAGCTCTCAAAGCTGATGCTGGTAGATCACGAAGGATGTGAATGGTGGTCCCTTTATTGCATTTTGGTATATTTATTTAGCTGTGCACACATGATTACCTATTAGCCTGAGTCTGCTGAGCCAAGCTCCGTGACACCTTTCTGGTGGATACTGGTGGTTGAAGTGCTATGTATTACATCAAAGAATATTAGTTTACACAGCCTGTACACTACACTGTTTGCAAAATACAGCAAGGTGAGCCAGGAGAGAGAGCAAGGCGAGGCAGCCAGGAGAGCAAAGCGAGGCAGCCAGGAGAGCAAGGAGAGACAGCCAGGAGGGAGAGCGTGAGGGAGTTTTTTTTTTCATTGGTAGATCTCATGTAGCTCGTCATTTGAAAAGTAGATCTTAACACAAAAATTGTGGGCACCCCTGGTTTACAGTATCCAGGAAAATATTTTGCCTATGAAGGTCAATCAGAATTGAAAAGTGAACATGCTTTTTTACTGCTTTTGTTATAAGTGGGACATCTGTCTGACTATGACCAGCCTAATATTTCCATTGATGTTTTCAGTAAACACTAGGGATGCACCGATACCATTTTTTGGGTATCGAGTACGAGTACCGATATTTTTTTTCAGTACTCACCAATACAGAATACCGATACCGAAATTACCGTTAAGGAAGCCAGGTGGCGTGTAATGACTGGCCACCTGACTTCCTGATTAGCCGGGAAGCCGGGCGGTGTGTAAAGACTCCCCACACGGCTTACTGAATGGCCTGGAAGCCGGCTCCCTCATCACAAGGTGACAGGAGCATGAAGCGGGCTTTCTGGCCAATCAGAAAGCTGGGGGGCGTGAAATGACACAGCTTCCTGATACCGGAAGCTTAAGTATCGGGCTAGGCATCGGAGCATTTGGGCGAGTACGAGTACTCGGCCAAATACTCGGCATCGGCACCTATACCGATACTAGTATCGGTATCAGTGCATGCCTAGTAAACACATTCTGTAATCAAGATACACTGAAGTTGTTTAACTAAAGACAAATAGGCTGCTCACTTTGCAAGGGAATTTTTCACTTTGCTAGGTGAAGCTGTGTAAAAATAAGTTTTGTTTTTTTTAATTTTCCTTGCACATGATTTTATTCTTGTATGCAAAGTGAATTTGTACCGCATTCACAGAGTTAAGGAAAAAGGTCCTTCACAAAGTGAACAGCCAATTTATTTGCCTTTAGTAAATGAACCCCACTGAAACAAGAGAAAGAAGATTTGTATTCTGTACAATGTGGTGGGTGTGACAACCTGGAAGGAGAATGATGTAAACATGGTGATGTTACATTATTTAAATGGATTTTATCTACAGTGATCTAAGTTGTAATTGAAACGCAGTTCCATTCTGACTTAATAATAACACTTCCCTAGGGTGTGAAGATAGAAATCTTACTATTATAGCTATCATCAAATACAAATTTGGCTTATTTTAACTAATAAAGTCATATACATTGCTTGTTTCATTCTTTGAAAGTTAAAACACAGCTGCATCTAAAATGACATATGTTGTAAAAATAAATCAACAAGCTTTGTTTCTTATTATCTCAGTGTTGTTGTTGTTTTTAAACTGATGGTTTAAGTGTCAGCTACCTAGCTGCACATAATAGCCTTCTTTTTGCTCCTCGGCTTCTCCATTTAGCCCCTAGCAGTGAATGCAGGGAGCCTTGTCATGACTTGACCGACCATTGTGAGTCTACATTGTGCTGAGGACTCTCTTCTCATGCCCATGTAACAGTGTAGGGTGCCTGAGTGGTCAATCACCAAGCACCAGTTCGTTCTTGTAGGTGGAAAGGGAGTAAGTCACATGCTCCCTATTTCCCTTCACACTCGGTGGCCAAACAAAGCAAAAAGGGAGTGAAAGAAAAGTTGGTATGTGCAGCTGCAGGGTGTGGCAGTTAAGTGTACCTGTTGCCTTGCCCTGTGTAGGCAAAACACAGGTTTACCTTAAAGTTGGCTGTAGATAATATGATTAACAAAACTGATAGCACCTGTCCATTTATACTAACATATCTTTACCCTAAAATGCATTCAAATGTTCCAACCCCTCAATTTATTTAAAGAGTTTAAAAGAGCCATCCCCGCAAATATAAACATACTACTCACTGCCTACGATTTTTATTTCCTTATTTTTTCTAGGCAACAAACAGGTTCTGATTAAAGCTGAACTCTGAAGCTCCACAATTTCCACCAAATGATGTGTATGATGAAAATAATCAACACATAATTTTAGGGAAGATGTATTTCAGTAAATACATGCTTGTGTTATTATCATTACAGGGGTCTATTCACAAAGCTGCCGAAGGATCTGGCCATAGCTTCGGCCGATCCTTCGGCTGGCTTCGGCCCCAGGAACCGAGGGGGGTGCTGTACGGGCTATTGTGAAGCCCGTACAGCACCCCCCTCACGATCACGGCCGAGCAGCTCAGTCGAGCGCTAAGCCGTGCTGAAAGC
>NW_017306977.1:200398-245456 GCF_000935625.1 Nanorana parkeri | reverse complement strand
CAGAATAAAGAAAAAAAAAGACACTGCGGGGTTTCTCTTCTTGGCGGCTGGGAGCTGGGGGCTCCCAGAGCGCCCGGGAGATTTTTTTAATTTTTTTTTTTTTTTACAGCAGCAGAGCCGCCGGACAATAGGAAACTATTGGGCGGAGCTAGCTGCCACTGCTAGCTCTGCACAATCGTTTTCTATTAACTTTTTTCTACTTTTTTCACTCTTTTTCTGTTCTGCTCGGTGCCTCTGAGGGACCGAGCAGAACAGCCGAGCCAAATGCCGCTCGGCGGCATTCGGCTATTCTCTCACTGCTGTTCGGGATCTTTCAGAATAGCCCGAACAGCAGTGTGAAGCCTGCCGGAGGTTCGGCTCAGCCGATCCAGATGTTGGATCGGCTGAGTCGATCTCCTTCTGCACTTCAGGTCAGCCGAACATGCTAAGCATGTTCGGCTGATCCGAAGCCACACGAAGCAAGCCGATGTACGGCTGAAATCAGCCGTACCAGCCTGAAGTGAATAGCCGAACAGTGTTCGGCTCACTTCACTTCTGTTCGGTCATTCACTCGGCTACCCTCGGCAGCTTTGTGAATAGACCCCACAGTGTTTACTATGAAGTGATTTTGAACACAATTTTGAAAATGACTTTCACAAGTTTGTGCTTCTTTTTTTTACATTATTGACATTAAAGTATATTGAAAGCCAAAACTTTTTTGCTTGTTTTAGTTATGAGTAGGGAATAGTTACAACATGTTAAAGCTTATATAAAATTGTAGTGATTAGGTTTACATGTACTTAAAGCAGAAATACACATTCCTATCCTTTACAACCAAGAAAGGTGAATCTTAGTCTTTAGTTGGATTGCAGCTGCCATGTTGCTCCACAAGTGATCAGCTATGACACCAGCCATTTGAGGGCGTGAAAGTTCAGTTGAGAGCTGAAATAAGCACACTGACAACCTCAACACTTGGCATGCTTTAAAAGTAACTGTTGTGGGATACAGTTAAATTGATGGGTCAGGTTCCACTTTAGAACCTTTCAGATTTCCACCCAGCTTCTCTTTGAAGCTGCATTCCGAAGCCTTTGCAAAGTAGTCTTTGCCCTAATATAAGCATTACATATCAAAATGTTCTCAAAAAGGCATAACTGTAAAAGTTTAAGTTCTATACTTACCTTTCCTTATACCTATACTGCTGCACACTGCCCTGATACTGAGAAATGATCTTCCATGGTCTGGAAAACCAACACTTCTAGGAGTTTCAATCTTCTGGATCCTCCACAGCTCTCACTGGTTCCTACTTCTGACCCCTGCATCACTATTATATCGTGTAACTAGGTCAGCAGGAGAAACTGGTGAGAGCTGCAGGGGATCAGGGAGATCAACACTGCCGGAAGTGCCGGTTTCCCAGCCGCCTTTCGGGAGATCATTTTCCAGGATCAAAGCAGTGTTTAGCAGCACAGGAGGCAGGTAAGTATTTACATTAATCTTTCATGGGTATGCCTTTTCTTTGACATTATAATATAGCTACTAGGCTCTTTAAGAATATGTGCTGTATTTTGTCTTTTATTTATATGTAAACTTCTAAAGCTGGGGACATTTTTTAGTACCTTCATCATTTCCGTATTCACTTATTTGTATTCCCTTTCTTAAAAAAAGCTAAAATAACTAGTCATACAGCAAAAATATGTTTGTCCTGTTTCTCCTTTTATTTTTTTAATTGGTGCAGCAGAGTCTTTCAATTATAACCTATATAATGATGGTGCAGTATATACGTAAATTATGATACTGATTTACTATTAGACGTTTGTCTTAGAAGATTAAAGGAGTTGGTTTTGTTTCCCTCCCCCAACTTAGATCTTCAAGTTCAAATGTTATATCATTATGATAATACAGCTTAAAACATGCCAGGTTTTTCCTATTTTATCAGCCAGCTATCCAATGATCCATAAGTATACAAGAAGTTTGATTTATTGCTTTTACATCATATGGTTTCCAAGACCGTCCTGACCCATCAATTCTCAGCAAATTACAGACATCACTTACAAGAAAAATCAAAGCAGAACAAAAACAAAAGTTCAATTTCAGTTTAGTTGCTTCAACTAAATTTTGGTTTTTAGGTTATATTTAAAGTTTAAAAAAGTCATACAAATAGTAAGGCAGTAACTTGATAGAGGAGGCATTTTTAAATAATCCAAGTAATTTGATTTGGCATTTTTTAGCTGCTTAGGTTCAGGGACCTTAAATCTGTTACCTTTGCAAAATGAATACTGAAACAGGGTCATAATTGTTTTTTTTTAAGTACTTGTAGCTCCATACAACTGGAGAAGGGGCCTGACAAGCCTGGTAATTTCAGATATGGGGAAGCATGTGCTCTACCACCCTTCCTCCACCTGACAGCATTGATGGTTGGTGATTGCCTGTTTAGGTACTCAGAATTGTCACACGGAGGCAGGACTTCTCACTCTTTCAACCAATTGAAATTGTGGGAATTCCAAATAGGGGTCAACATTAAAGTGAACTATTCTCTACCCTGTGTGGGTATACATTTAAACGCGTACCTGTTAGCCATCTAAAACTTTTAACTTTTATAAGAATCCTAAAAAAGAGCAGACAATCCAAGATGCCTACTATTACCTTTATTAGCAAGGAACTGTTACTATGAAAAGTCCATCCCATACACCTAATGGTCTGTAGGTAGACTGGTAAAAGCACTGCTATGAGGTCACCATATAGTTTGATCCAAACAGATGCCAGCACACCTATCCTTTACTATCCTTTACTTAAACAGCATTTTCATAACCAGCAACATTTTGGGGCCACACAGGACCCCTTTATCACTAATATTATTTATTAGCAGGGTTTGACTTTTCTATTTAATTGGCTAGTTCCCTTTAATTACCATCCTCTGTGTGCTTATTGGTCACTGATTTGATGAAATAATGACATATGATGGAATATAGCCCAGAAGGCAGCAAAGTGAGATTGGCTTAAGAGTGGCACACAGAGGAAGGTTTTCTAGATAACAAAAAGCATCTTATGGTGTTTGCTGTTAAACAGTATTTTTACCTTTGAAAAAATAGCTGGCAGGTTAAATATCAGCCCATTTGTATTTTTTTAAATAATTTGATATTATTGTTGTGTTTATTTTTAATATATTAATTTGAATACGTTGTATATTGACAATTATTATTAATATTATTTGTTTATTGTTTTACTAAAATGATATAATAAAGGTGTTGTATTAATGATTACTTTTACACATATGAATGGTAAAACAACTATAATATTTTGCCTATTTATAAAATATCAATTGCAAATGCTTTGCCTCATGGCCATTATGGAAATGTCAAGGGTTTAATTGACAGCTGTGAATAGCAGCACCTGCAAACAGCTCAGGGCTTGTTCCTGTGGTCTGGCAGCATTCTTACTTTATGCTTTAAATAAAGGCTTACTCACTGAGAAAGAAATAACTGACAATGGATGATTGATGATTGCCCATCACGCAATCGCTGACATCTACCATTCAAGCAGTCCATGTACAATCTTTCATTAACTGCAGTCTTACTTCTTGGAATGGGTTTGATAGGAATTATAAGTATTCCCAGGTTCTAAAAATACTAACTAAAAAGTTTTTTGTTTTTTTTATAATTGTGATTGTATGGTATGGATAAAGTAGCTAGAATTATGTAAATGTATTACTTAATGGAAATTCCCACCACTTCAAACTGTACTAAAGGTGTTAAGAATTTAAAACAGCAACATATATATTAATCATTACACTGAAAGCTACATAAGTTATGAAATACAGTAGACATTTTCATACACAGCAATCACATAAATAACAAATTATGGACTATATAAAGCAGAAGCACAATATGGTTATAACTACATATTTAAATATATATTTTTATAAATACATTTTCCCAGGATAGTTTCCATTTCAACTTTAGGAATGTATGGCTGTTGACCGTAAAAATGTCTCGTATTAGGTTTGGAAATACATTAAAGTGATAATTTGATTGATGTACAGATTGATATTTCAAGATTAGAAAAAGAGATTACCATTAAAATTAAAGCCCAACTCCAACGTTTTGGCACATTTTAAATAAAAAAAACACAGCTCTGACTGTGGCCACCTCTCTGTCACTGTCCCCCAAAGACTCACCTGCTCTGTGGTCTAGTACCGGTCTTCCTCTGGGTTAAATGGAGCCAAGTGTCATTTAATTTACTTCCTCTGAGTGCAGGGCCTCATGGCTCTGCCATCTGGCATTGTGTCACCAGGGCATCCTGCATGCACAGTACAATGATTAAGAGAATAGCGCTGGCATCATCACGTCACCAATGCTCCCTGCATCACTCAACATAGTCCGGCGCTGGAGAAGGGACAAACAGAAAGAATACCCTACATGTGACTGGTCTGAAGACTTCTAAAAAAAAGGTAAGTATAAGAAAAAAAATGCATGTGGCGGTGCCTCCAGAGGGAGGGTGATGCACTGGATGTGGGACAGGATTGAGCCTTAATTATATTTTCTCTGTATGAATAAAAATATTTTCTATAACTATTATTGGTAAAATTCTCATGTGTCACCATGGCAACTGTCCCATTCTGATTATGATCTAACCGTGTCTGGAGGCTGCCAACATAAAATATGCAAAAACTACTCTTGGACATTAAACACTGACTGTTAAATATGTATAATTCAGAGAGGTTTGGATGGCAATCAGGTATCAATGGGACTGGTACAAATACCACAGAAATGCTCACTAGAAGGCAAGGTTAGCTTTGGAGATTTTGGCAGATCCAGTTCTTGTAAAACCACTGTAACTATAAGGAAACAGGGCACTCCCGTGTCAATCGGTGTGTTATCATTAATTCATCAATACAGCATATGTCTCAGACGAAATCTCTAATGCATTGCATGCATACTTGCACTTAATCATAGAGCATATAATGTGAAACACCCCCACTAAATGTCCTGCCCAAATAAAGTATTAACCCACAAAGTGCCACAGGTGCACAAAATAGGTATTAACGCGATACACTCAACATCTCTGTACATATAAAAACATTGTAAAATCAATTTTTATATCCATACAATCCAATCAAATACTCTTGTTCATATAATAAAATAACAAAAAACAAGTCACACAAATTTATATATTCACTTAAACAATAATGGAGATGGTATAATATAGGTATATACCTTCCAATTACTTTCCTCACCTTATCCATACTTTGAAATAAATTCTGTGGTTAATACTAATCCTGTTCTTTGTGCTTTCTTCTTTTTCTGTATTAATTCCATCCTATACTTAGATTTAGTTAGATCTGATGTGCTCTTTCAATCATATTCTCAAAGTAACCACAAGCACAAATTCTATGCTGCATAATATCTGCCTCATATTCAAAACTACTATAATTACTACATATCATTCATAGTCTAATGAGCTGCCAGATGTTGGATCAGCTGAGTCGAACTCCTTCTGCACTTCAGCAGAGCATGTGCGGCTGACCAAAGGCAGCCGATGTATGGCTGATCTTAGCCGATGTACGGCTGTAATCAGCCGCACAGGCCAGAAGTGAATAGCCGAACAACGTTCGGCTCACTTTACTTCATCTGGATTATTCACTCGGCTGCCTTCGGCAGCTTTGTGAATAACCCCCTTATGAACTTTAGGTAAGTGGTGAAAAATAGGTATTTCAGGATATGCAGGTATCAGAAAATCTGCCTCTTTTATTGAAAAAAATCCTAGATAGACACCTCTATATATAATATTACCTAAGGAGTTTTACAATTCTTTAGTAGGATCTCTCCTTGGTTTGCAGTAGTTGTGATCAGCAACAATTGTCTACTTGCTTCTTCTTTATAACTTTCAACATCTAGGATGATTGTGCATCCTCCTCTACTAGAACTTTTAATAACAATAGGGTCATCTTTACACAAATCATCTAGAGCTCTGCGTTTCTCTGAACTCAAATGATCATTTCTAATATAACCAGATGTAACCAATTTTACCGCCAACCTGGTGAGATCAGTTTATGCAATTTTTTTTAAATTGAACTAAAGATTTCCCTGGTTGCGAGCCTGTGCGTGCATCCTGCCAGCGGATTCAAGTGGAGTGACCTGGAGCAGCCCCTAGTAAGTTCTTGTAAAACCCTTTTTAGTATTTAAAGGATTTTTTTAAAAATGTCCATAGAAAGAAATACTGTCATCTAATAAAAACCTTGTTTTCAGACTGCATGACCTGAAACATCCTGGTCCTTTGTTTACATCATCCGTCTTTTACACAGGTGTTTTTTTTCTTCTAGTGAGCCTTTGGGAGAGAGGGAGCAATGTTTAGCTAAAGTGGACCTTTACCCCCTTTTCACCTCTTTTCATTTACTTACAAATAGAGTTCATCCACTTCCTGGTCCACTGTGGCACAAATGATGTAATCATGCCCAAGCGCAGCATCCTGGGAAGATTACATCAGCAGAGCATTGCTGGGAAATCTCATTTGTATTCTCATGAGATCTAAGGGAAAGGCATTTTCCTTCCCTGTGATGGTGTGCATGGTCACATGTCCTAGTCATATGTGCCAGAGTTCCAGGAAGTAAAGGCAGATGGATTAAACTGCCCATAGTAAAAATGGCCACTGCCAGAAGACTGGGGAAAAGAAGAGAAATAAGGTATGCAATTAATGAAAAGCCAGCAATTATCTAGAAGGATCTGTTAGTAATTTAGTAATTGTCATTACTAAACATTTCTAAAGGTGTCTTTGTTGTTATTTTAAAGATATGGGTAAAGTTCCTTTTTAAATCACAGTAAATAAAGAGCAACCCAACACACTGTTCATTTCCAAACAGCACACTTGGTACAGACAGAAGCAACACTGCAGAAGACACATCTGATATAAACAGAATACTGAGATGGCACAGGCTGTGTAGATCAGAAAATGGGGGTGTCATTGTATTTCTCTTTATTAACTTTTACTTTAAAAAAAAACATTAACTATTTAAATGCTAATTTGTAATGGTACGTTCATTTTTTTAAAAGTCATAGGATCAGCACGCCAAGTTGACAATAACTATTTTCAGAAAGTGATTGGCAAGGACAATCTACGGATTTTTCTCATGACAGGTTGAGTTTAAATTTATACTGCCATATGCTGCCATTTATGCTGTGGAAAATTACAGTTTGGGCTCCTTCTTTTTAAATATATGACTCTGCATGAAGTTGCTTTTATTTTGTATTTGGACAAGACAGATAATTATTCAAAAAAGTGACACTCCATGAGAATTCAGTATTACTTAGTAACATTACAGACTTGATAAAGATATGTTACTGTATTTAATTAGTGGACTGTTGCATGTCCAGATGCTCTTTTCTGGGTGAAATACTTAATTTAAGGACAATTTAATACAATATAACATTATAAATAATTAACCATCAGCATTTATGGCAATTCCCGTTTAAGCAATTGTCCATCCAGAAATGACATGTTTCAAAATAAATATTTGAACTGTGCATCTGAAATAATATGCTTACTAAGCAAATGTAAAGCAATATAGATAAATATTAGTAAAATAAATAAAATGTGAGCATTTGTTCTTAAATAAAATCTGTACAAAATTTGAAGCTAGTAAACCATCAGCAGTTGTTACATACAGACACTTAGAAGTGCCTTCTGTCATGCCAGCAAATAACTGTTTCCAGCTCCAAAGCTCCAGTCTAGCCTCCTTCCACCAATCCCAATGTGATGTGCAAGTCTTACTTACCATTAAAGAGCTACACAGTCTAGAGTGGGGAGTAGGTAAAATCTTGACTTTGAAGATAAGCTTTGATCTTTCATAATTAAATACGATAGGTTATAGGACTCCCAGAAAACTCTGAAGGTACAAACCAGCAGAAATATTTGCTTTTATAGGGAGCATGTACACGTGCCTAAACAGTGCCCTAAAAATTTACCTGTTGCTTCTGGTTGCTAATATTTAGTTTTGGAGTGATTTTGTCATTTCACTAGTGTGCTGCACACTACTCCAGGAGGCTTGTCAGAGATGACACTATACTATGAGGACCTATAGTGCACCTTGCTTTTGCCTCATTTGTTCTGTGGATCTGTGCGTACTCAACTTTTTCTGCTTCTTCTTGATTATTTCACCATAAGATTCCATCATCAGATTACCAGTCATGGGTGGGGCAACTCTGACACGAAGAAGCAAACTCCCACCAAGATGACCACCTTCTCACAGAGACACAGTGTAGAGCAAGGCATGCTAAGTCAGTAATAAAAAGATCAGCTCCAAGACACGTTCAGGCAAGACTGGTGATTAGTGCTTTAACCACTGCGTGCCATTTTATTTCAATAAATTTTTGGATTTGCTTTTTTACCTTTTATAAAAAATTTCAAAAAGGACCATCTTAGCCCTAACAGTAGCAGATACTACCTAAAAGAAATGTTAAAGACATTGGGAAATGTATCAAAACTGGAGCAGACAAAAATTGGAGCAGCTGATCATGGCAACCAATAAGCTTTTTTTTTTCATTTTCAAATCTTAACTGAACAAACTAAAGAGAGAAGCTGATTGGTTGCCATGCACAGCTGCTCCAGTTTTTGTCTGCTCTAGCTTTTATAAATTCCACCCACTCTGTTTTCATGTAGTTACAGAAGAGACCTTTAACACTTCTTTCCATGTTTTTGCTGATTACCGAAGGGGTCCTGGGGCCGAAGCTAGCCGAAGCTACAGCTAGATCCTTTGGCTGCTTTGTGAAAAGACCCCTTAGTCTACTAATTCGTATTGAAGTTATATTGAAGTTATAGTCTATCATGGCAGTGAGCTTGGAGCGGTGGCTACTTTACAACACACAGGGACCATGAGGAACAAAAGTAGCCACCCTCCAGAAGGAAGGACAGTGTTAGCACCAATTCAGAGATGATTTGAGGATCTACAGCCGAGTGACAAACAAATAAGTTAGTTTTGTTAATGGTTAAGGTACTTGAATGCATTTCTAAGATGTAACTCCTGAGTTTAGTGTTGTTTTAATGCACCTGAGGAAATTCAGCCAACCATTTGGCTAACAGATAGGGAACTGATTGGGGAACTTAAACATTAAAGTCCATCTCTAGGCAAAATCTGAGCTAATTACATTATTGATTTTAAAAACAAAGGTGCATTTGTCCTATAACAGTAGCCTGATACTTTTTAATATATCAAAAGCCTGAAAATGTAATTCATTTTGAAATAATTAGATATCAAAACTTTCTTTTATAAACACTTCTCCAATTTAAACTAATACACAGGGCATACTACGCCTTCAATATTCGCTACAAAAATCCTCCCCCAGACTGGTTGAAGGCTTGCCCCAAATGCCAGGCTAATTTGCCGGATTTAGATCACCTAATATGGCTTTGTCCCCTCATCCAATCTTTTTGGACCATGGTGCTTCAATATATGAAATCTATATCTGGAACCCACAGGCAACTATGCCTGACACTATGCTTATTTCATGCAGCCTCCCCGACAGACGCAGCAGTTCCCCGTGACCCATCTAGATGGGAGCACTTATGTATACTTGCGGCAAAGAAGGCGATACTGACTAACTGGCTACTCCCATCCCCCCCACATTAAAGTCACTAAAGGACCTCCTCCACAAACTGCTGTCCCTTGACCTATTGGATGCGCAGATGAACCAACCCTACTGCTGGCTACTTTTCCACTTGGTCCACCTTCTTAGTGACTGAACTTCCTAAAACCCGACTGAAAGAGATTATGACAACGTTTCAATTCACTAAGTGGTATCTCACTTCACAGCTTGATGGGTCGCTTGGTGCATTAGATGTCTTACAACCTGCCAACACCTGACGCCTCTTGACCGGTTCCTTTATGTCCAGCGTTATATATGAAGGCCGAGGACCAAACCCGGGTCCATACCCATGGTTCTTGCATGCTAAAAATTGTTATTAGTATTTATATGTATATATGTAAAAAAAAATGTCTCTTTCCCTGATATGTTCACTATATATTTGTATTATGTTAATTCTAGGCCCTATTCCATTTCACCTGTGCCCCTACCCCCTGAGGGTTATATGGATTGATTGTGGCGTAGCCTTACGATTGAATGTTCATTCATGTTGGTCAACACTCAGTTACTACGATGTTTCATCTCTTATTGCATGATCTGTATGTATGTAGAAAAACTTCTCAATAAAAATTACATGCTAAAAAAAAATAAACACTTCTCTTCCTTTTTGCTTGTATTTTTTTTCCCATTAGGTTTACAAGTCAGCCATCACGGCCTTTAAAGCTTGTGCTATGCAAAACATTTCAAGGTCTTTAACTGTGATCACTAAAAACAACTTGAAAATAAAAGGAAATAGAACATAGCTAGAACTAAAGAATTGCATTGTATTCAGGTATCACTCTTGTCTTCTTTTTAAGCACCTTAGCTTAAGTGTCATTTTCTATAATGGAGACTAGAATGGCAACTTTAATTGTCCAGGTCTCACTAAGTCCTTGTGCTCTGCTTGGTACATTTCAGGGAATCACTTTAAACTTTGCTGATGCAATTAGTGCCTTGGGGAAAGAACGCACTTTGTGGAATTAGATTTAAGGTTTACGCCTGCTAAAACAAAGGTCATAGGTGGAGAATATTTTTTTAACATATAAATTTACAACTGCATTTTTACAGGTTATTTTTAATGCATTGCTGCTAAATCCATTATTAATAGTTAATTAATACAACACAATATAATAATAAGAAAGGTGCTGCAGACACAAAACATGCATTACATAAAATAAACACCACTGAAAGTCCATGTGACAAGGTGTATAATCAATGAAGATTAATCCATCCTGTAACAGTTCTAAATAAACTCTTCAAAAAATGTAGTTGTATTGAAAACACACCTACAAAAAGCTAAAACAATCCAGCATTAACAAAATGTCTCAGCCTGTATAATGTATTGTGCCAGAAGGATCCTTAAACTGCTAGATATCACCCGATATGCGATGCCGCTCGACCAACGCACATAACAAGAAGTGACATCAGCGGTGGTGCCAGAATTGACGTATCGGAAGTGACGCAGTGGATATTGGTTGATACTGAGACTGTAGTTTAAGGTTCCTTCTGGAACAATACATTATACAGGCTAAGACACTTTGTTAATGCTGGATTGTTTTAGCTTTTTGTGAATGTGTCTTTAATAGAAATAAAGCACATTTTCGTTTAAAGTTTTTACACTATAGGAGCCTCCTTTCCTTCCTTTTCTGTTTACCATTTGGGGAGTTCCACAAGTGAGGAGAGACAGGACCGGAAGCCATGTTATTTGGAAGTCATCTGTATTAGTGCTATATGCCAATCTGTAAAAAGAGAGGCATTGTTGTGTGGTGAGTCCTAGTTGCTGGAGCGAGGTGTTTAAGCACTGGAGCACTTTGATTCACTGTGGAGAGATTGAACTTTTTTGAAGAATTTATTTAGAACTGTTACAGAATGGATTCATCTTCATTGATTATACACCTTGTCACATGCACTTTCACAGTGGTGTTTGTTTTATATAACGCAATTTACTGAAGGCAAATTGGCTGTTTATTCAGCAAAGAAAATTTGCACAGGAAGTTCCACCTTAGCTTAGTGAATGAGGAGAAGCACTGCTGACTTCCATCACCCAATCGCGCGTAAGCAAAAATCCTGTTTTTTTTTTATTTGCTTGTACGTAATTGGGTTTTCTTGGCAAAGTAAATTTTCACTACATTCACTACAATAAGGGGAAACTTCCCCTGCAAAGTACAGAATTACTTTCAACATGACCAGTCTATTTGCCTTTAGCACAGGGCTCAAAAAGTCAGGCAAGGACTGAGTGCCTGACTCTTGGAGGAGTTTGAGACAGCTGCCTTTGTGCCATAGCTCACCTCTATGTGCCTTGCCCATGTTAAAGGTGGCCGCCACGTAATGAACCTTAGTAAAGATGGCCGCCGCAATGCAGCCATCTTTAACAGGGGAGTGCACACGGGAAACCCTAGTGGAGGACTACCATGACCATGGGCTAGAGGGGCCATACTTATGCAGTGGGCATAGCTTAAGCTCAAGTGCCAGGCCCCTGCCAGAAAGTAATTAGGATCATATAGATGGGTCTGGGTGCCCTGTGTGTTGTGCTGTCTATGTATGTGTAATGCTGTGTGTGTGTTGTGCTGTGTGTATAATGCCCAGTGCACTGTGTGTTGTGCTTAGTGTTTGTGTTATGCCCTGTGTGTTGCGCTGTGTGTGCTTGTCTTATGCCCTGTGGTTTGTGCTCTGTGTATGTCTTATGCTGTGTGTCTTATGCTATGGGGTGTGAGGAGGGCTTGCTTGTGGGCAGGCCACATCAGAACTATCAGAACTAACTGGAAGAGAGAGATGTTCATTTATGAAAATAATTAAAAGAAAAACATAAACAACAAAAAATCACCCACCTGCCCTGTGACTTTACTACTTGTCTGGTGGGTTTATTTGTATCTCTTTTTTTAAATGGTGAAATTAAAGGTGGGAGAGGGTGATGTTATAGGAGCTTTAAAGGCCTGGCTAGTAGCTCAGGAACTGAAATTTTGAGCTCTGCCTCAGTAAATCTGCTGAGTTTGGAAGCTTGCTAGTAGGGGTTTTTAGAATGGTACTACTTAGCTCCACTTACAATACAATGCATGCTTGTGCCACTCTGGTGCCTGGGCTACATAATAATTGGGTTATCGGTTAAAGGTAAACTTCAAATAAAGAGCTAAATAAGCAGTTTAATTACTTATATGTGGCTGTTTTACTCATCCCCTCCCCTAAAGGATTTGTAATTCTGTCCACCTGGTCCTGTGATATACATAGCCCTGCCAGACAGTACAGCCGACAAGATGACCTGAATTATCTCTACTGCAGTTAAGCAGGAAAAATAGGTCACCTTCCTGCCCCCAACTTGTGACTCTACAGTGAAGTGGCAGCAGGAGCAGAGTTATAAGGCCATCTGTCTACGCTCTCATCTACCCTCCTAATAGCATGTTCCATGTCAGGACATGTGCATGCAGGACACCTGATTGGCACATGTGCTGCTTTACAGGATATGTTATTAGGATGCAATTCAAATTAAGGTTCTTACACTAGATGCATTTAAAAATACAGTTAAATATTTTATAATAAATAAGTAACTGCTTCCCCAGTTTTCTGATAAAAATTGCCAATCGTTTTTCAATGCATTTATATATCTGAAATCTCCAGCTTGGTGAACCAAATAGTATTATGAAGTAGCTTTTACTTACAAAAACAGAATTAGTACATTTTTGCAAAAAGAGGAACAAATAGTAAACTCAAGAAACTGGCAATAAATAACTAGCACACTGTAACAAACTATCTTTTCAGTTTTTGAAGGAGTAGAAAGAAATTAGTATTAACACTTTTGCTGCCAGAGCAGAGAATATGGACAATAAAAGGATGGCAGTTGCAATTTTCTTAACACAATATTAGCGCACTTGTTTATCAAACCTAAATTGCCTATAAAAATGCATTCAAATTAATAACAGTTTTACATAAACACAAAAAAAATACACATTTTTTAAGTAATATTAAAAAAATAAGATTGTGTTGAGTAAATAGATACCAAACATGTCAAACCTCAAAATTGTGTTCATCCGTGAAATGGCTGTAAAATGGCTGTCAAAATTGTAGTGCACAAAAGGTCATGAATTTAGAGTTAACCATAAATGATGGTCCTAGAATTATTGCTCTCACCCTGGCATGCCTGGCAATACCTAACATGGCACAATTGTTGTTTTTGTACATAGGCACACTTGACAAATACGTTCACATTTGCATGTGCCTGTATGTGGGGGGTAGGGGGCTTTACAAAATTATGTTGGATGTTTTTTATTGATTTTGATTAACTTTTATTTTTTAAACTTTTTTTAATGTATCTTTATTGCTATCACATAGGGACTGCCAAGCCCCCATATGATAACACAATAGTAGTAATAGGTTCCCTATGATACATCAGGGGTCTATTTGACTTCTAATGTCTCCTCTGCACTCCACTGAACCTAATCAAGCACAGATCGCTAAACCTGGAAGTAACACAAAGCTTCTCACTTCCCGGTACTTTCATCAGTTCAGTGAATGGATTTTTGATGATCTCCCTCCAATCCAGCCGCTAACACCCGCCATGCCTGTCCTGGGCCTTCAGGTGGGAAAGTGGAGCCTAAGATACATAGCAGGGGTATTCAGGTGGAGGTGCATCTTCCAGCATGTGTAGACGTGAACTGCAAAGCTGCCTGAATCACTTACACTAGGAAGTCAACAGTCGGTTAAAAAAAGGATAGTGTGCATTTTTTCTCTTTAAAAAAATGGGCTCAGGGGGAGCTGCCTTTTGTTTGTAGCACTCCAACACTCATTGTCACTGCTAACACCCAAAACCTCCTTGATGTATTCCTCCTCTGCCTTCTGAAGCTGCATGGCATTTAACATGTTGGTCTAGGTTAGAGATGAGCTTTTGTGAAAAATAATGGTGGTTGGCATATGGCCTTCTAGGAAAAATAATGGTGGGTAGGTACTGGGAACTGGTGTGGCATAGGCTACAAACTTGTGTATAGTGGAAAGGGTGGCTTTAAGATGCTGCGCATGGGGTTATTGGGGACTTTTTTTCTTCAGGGATAAGGGTCTAGTGTAGACACTATCCATGTCATTTAAAAAAAAAACCTCGAGCATGCGGGAAAATGTAATTTTGCCGCATTTTCTTTCCTTTGTAAATGTCACTTTTACTGCAGTGCATTATATGCATGGTATAGGTGCACCACTTCATCCCTGCTCATGTTTATTTCCTCTTGTAAACCAGCCACAGTTTGTGGAGGTGTTGGGATTTTGCTGAGAAATTACTGATTAGGCTGTGCGGTGAAATTTTAATTGCAGGAGGGGGGTGTACTTAAGGTTGTTTTTTAAATCTTTTTGTTTTTTAATTACTTGAATTTGTTTCCCTTTTTGAATTACTTAATTTATTTCTAGTATATCACGCCTAGTGTTCTTTATTTTTTCACTTTTTTAACATTTGAAAAAAATTCCATTCTTGTGTATTTTGTAATCCCATCACTCAGGTTTACAATTCTCATCTCTGCAACATCTGTCTGTCTGCTGGCTTGCCTCTCTCAACAAGTTGCCTGAAATAACTGTGGAGGAGATTTGAAGAAGATGGTGTAAAGATCTGCTGACATTTGCCATTTTCTATCCCATATCTCCTCTCACAGTGGTGGTTTGTTGATAAGAGATGCTGTTGGCTGATCAGAGACACACTGTATGGGATGCACGCTTTCTTTACTGCTAGACAGAGCAGCAATATTAGTTTTATTTACTATGTGATATTGTATTATTGCTGTGTTCTTTTATGTGATACAATATTACATTCATGTTCCACCGCAGAATATTTTGATGCATTAAAAATAAATGATAATCATCTGAATCTGAAACACACATATAAAGGGTTTATTATAGTTCCAGTGGGAAATATTTTCTTCATAGAAAGCTAAAATTCAGAGCTAAAGATATGAAAGTCATATTTTATAAAAAGGTTGATGGATAAGTAGTAATGCCTCCAAGCAACAGAGGTGGAATGAATAGAAAATAAAGACTCCATGTAGCATTCAGTGAATAATCTATAGTATAGATGCATGATATTGTATTGTTTTTGTTCTTATTATTATCTTATGATTATTTGTAAACAGATTGTACATGTTAATGTATACTGTGTCTGTGTAATGTGTATATTGTTTTTATGGCGTATGAGTGGTAAACAATATTGTTTTATTGTTTTAGAGGAAGCTCTAGTAAATGTGTTTAGCATAGGGAATATGTATTCTACAGAAGAATACTAGAATACAAGTATTTAATTATTTATTGTAAAGAATATGTCACATTGGCAAACTGATATTAAGGTTTGAGTAACATGCCTCCTAATTTACAATAAATGTATATGGTCATAATGGGGCAAGAACTCATTTACACATGTTGATGCTTTGTTTGGACTATTTCACAACTATTATTATTATTATTATTACACAGGATTTAAAAGTTTCCCCTTATCGTAATGAATGTAGTGAAAATCTACTTTGCCAAGAAAACCCAATCACATAAAAGAAAATAAAAAAAAACTGAAATTAGGGGACCTTTTTTAAATTGTTCTAATACATTTGCACCAATGTAAAAAATGGGAACCACTGTCACTTCATTGTAGTCCTTTCACCAAGGCTACAGCTCTTATTAAGGGATTTGCAGGCAAATTCACATTTGTGTGCAGTTGTATGAAACTTGAAGTAGGGATTTCGAAAGGTCTTGAAAGCTTGCATCTTTAATAACTTGTAGGGGCTGTTCTACTAGCAAACTGAAACTGAGCATTCAGTAAATTGATCCTGGGTTTACCCTCAATACCCAATCTTGTGCAAGGGAAAACAAGGGGAAAGAACAGTATTTTTGCTATCATTGGGTATTCAAAGTGAATACAGCATCACCTTCGTTTTAAATGATCACTTTGTTTACTGCAAATTGAACATACCCTTTGTTAAGGGAATGGCCTCTATTTTTTTAGCAAATCAGCATCAATGCTGCCAGATAGTTGGCATTAGGATTTATTTAGAAATTTTGGATCTAGTTGTACATTTTAATAAACAGTGGTTTCACTGAATCAGCAGAAGAAATGCCAAGATTTCCCTTTACAGCAATCCAACCATTATCAAGCATTGATAGCAGTGGTTTGGTGGATTGTTGCTACATGGACATTATTTTAATGTATTGATATGTTTGTGGGATTCGATTTTGTATACAGTATGTTATAATGACAATGTTTGTGGTGCTCTAAAGGGAGAGTGCTGCATTTAGGAATTATTTAGAGAATGTTAAATGAATAAAGAGGTTAATTCTGAGTTTAGTGCAAGTTTCAGTAACCTGTTTCCACCAATCAGAAATCTTCTAAACTGCAGTCTGGTTACTCTGGGATTATACACTTTGTAAACTATTTCTGTCCTTTGACATTTCAAGGAATATTAATACAGCAACAGTTTGTTTGTGATTGGCTGTTAAAGTAATATAAAACGTGCTTATAAAGTAAGTTTGAACATACCCCCTTTCTGGTAGTATTTCATTGTTATTCAAGCTATTAAAATCTGCCAGTCGGTGGGGCTTTACAAACTGAAATTATTTGACAAACCTGTGCAGTTTTCACTGGTTAGTAAACACTGAAGATACATTATAGGTATGCTTGTTTCTACATTTCTCAAAATGCATTTTCTTGTTAGAAAGCAAATGTAATTCTTTCCATGCAGTTTGCTATAGCCAGAGATTGACAGCTCCTGATGTAATCATCCCCACTCTGAAGCACCTGGCTTAGTTTGTATCATTCTTAATAATTTCAGAGACAACAATGGGGCCACTGTACTGAGTGGCATATCCTTCCTATTAATACATTCCCTGTCAATGCTATGAATAATGTCTCTGTAGATCCAGGAATGATCTGACATGTAAAGTATTATCTGTACTGTAGGTGATATTTCTAGTTTACATACCACAATTTATAACAAGCAAGAAAACGTGGATGATCTATTATGAACCAGTGAATTACCGTGAACCTGAAATAGACCTGTGCTAACTTGCATGGCTTTGGAATGCCAATTTTTACTTTTAACGCATAGCTGAATTATTGGTGGTGATATTTGCCTCACTTATGGATTATTATTTTCAAAACAAGAAAAGTATTTCATATAAAGAATGTTACTTTGCTGTTTTTCTACGACTGATTTTGTTGCAGCTGATTTTATGACTTTTTTAATTGGTTTCAGGTTAAGTGTAGTTAACAAGCTTGAATACTCTGCTTATCTCATTGTTAAAATAGTGCTTGTATTTTTTTATTTAAAGGTTTATGTGTATTTTTTTTGTTTTTACTCCAGCCCAACCCCCCCACTGCCATTCTACCTAGGCGAGAATGATGTGCCCTGCTCCCACATCCTCCTGGGATATCCTTGCCACATATCCCAGGAGGCTGCAGAGGAAGGGACAAAGAATGGACAGAGAGCAGACCTGGCGGCATGTCATTGGAGGACCAGCTACAAGACGGAGCCAACTCCTGATGATGTCAGAAAAGATGGTGATGCAGGATTTGTGACGTGGCAGTGTATTGTAGCATGACAATGCTGGGTAGGTGGGTATGTTTTCTGAAGATAACCCTGCAAACCAGGTAAGGGATATGAAAACAAAAACAGAAGGGAGGTGAAGTTCCTCTTGAAGTGTTCCTTGTATTTTTTTAATTCTTTTTTTGTGTGTATTTATCCTTTGTGTACTACCACTTTGAATTTATACTTTAACTTTTTTTCCCTTACTGTCTGTACTTATCTTTTTGTTGAAAAAAATAAGGCTAATTGGGGGCCAATTTGTGGCAAAAGAATGCTGAAAACGTTTTAGTAAACCCAGGAGCCATTTAAAGCCAATTTCCCTCCTACAAAACCACCAAAGCCACTTTAATTCAATCTAACCTAGTGATTCCAGTGCCCTTCACCAAAATGGCGAAATTTTATCGAAATCTGCAATTTTCACTGAAATTTTTGTGGTAAATGAAAATTTTCAGTTTTGCTCATCCCTGACAATTATAATTAAAATGAATTGTACCTAAAACATTATATATGTATCAAATTCTTTCAAAGTCTGAAAACACACAATTCCTTTTTGTAATGAATATGTATAACAATATAACCAGTAGAAATATTACTATTTGATCTCATAATCTGATTGTATTAAACAAATAAAGATTGCAGTGCTTCCTTCTTTTGACATAGCCCTATATCACTTTGACTATCATCAGGGGTACCCTGACTCTTACTTACAGGGTTATTCACAAAGGGGTGAAGAGTTTGGAGAAGGCAGAAGAAGTGAACAATCTAGGATAACATAGCTGAACTGGAATGTGAGCTGAATTGGAGAATTTTTCCTAATCAGCTATGTTGTTCTAGATTGTTCACTTTTCCTGCCTTCTCCAAACTCTTCCCCCTTTTGTGAATAACCCTGTTAGACTTTTTGTTCATTTTTACATGAGAATTTTGCTTATGAATTGTCATATATAGAAAAGTTCAGGCTATGTTTGATTGAAATTGGATTTTTTTGTAAACATGTAGATGCATGTCCAATATATTCAATTTTTTTGTATTTTCGATGTAAATATATTATTTTCATTATATATTTATAGGGGTAATGTATTCATCATATTCATTCTTTTACCAAAGAATGAATGCATAGATCCAGAAACCTGGTTTCATTTCAACATCCAATCAGCTTTAGAACATTTTTTTAAATTCCCTTAAACTTTGTTGGATATTTGACCTGAACACAAGTTTGCTGGACCAGCATAAATTGACTGCTTTAGTAATAAGCCTTTTCTTGCATACCAAAATATATGTGTATTGCAAATGTAATGAATCTGGCTTTTCGCGTATACGCATATATACATTGTAATAAGTTATAATTTTTTGTTTAATTAGGAAAGCAGTGGTAAAAGGTGAAAGTTTCACTTTGCCTGCTCTTCTTTAAACAGTACCTACTATTGATGGTGCTTCTCTTTATGTTCACATCAGATGGAAACTTTTATAAGATATTAATCGTTGTCTGTAGGAAAGCAAAGGTAGACATGTACATTACAAATCAATTCTGAGATGTTATTTGGGTGGATTTCTTAAAGGAATAGCGTACGGTTACATAGCAAAGTGAATGTTTATTTTTCAAAGTGAATGTTAGTAAATAAGGTGAACCTGTGATGTCCAATCATGTGCTAGCAAAAATCCTGTTGTATCATTTGCCTTGGACAATATTGGATATCCAAATCACCTTGATGTTGCAAATAAACATTGACTTTGCTAAATTAACAGCCTACCTCTTTAGTAAATTAGCCCCATTGTGTTTGTGTATATACAATTCACATTATTTAAATATATTGCACTTCATTTTACCTTCACTTTAATGCACACTGAGCTGCACAATCAGATGGAAAGAATTAAAAAGTCACTTTCCATAAATAAGAATAAAACACTTATTTTACAATGTGCCAAAATCAACTCATAATTAGCATGTTTTTGAGCAATTGATAAAATATGCAAGCTACTCACAACTCTCTGAAAGCTTTTCAGCATAAATGCTCTATAAACAAACTTTTCAAATGACTCTTGTGCATTTATCTTTGTTTTTTTCTGCTTTCTTTTTGTCTGTTATGCTAATTAGATTTTATTAAAATCTCACCTTAAGGGAATTGCTGGGGAAACCCAGGAGCTGATTCCTTACTTAGCATCAGTGACAACATGGTCTCTTGCCTCTCAGTGGATAGCAAAAAAAAAAAGCATCCCTAAAATATTCACACAAATATATTGAATAAACCTAATTCCTGGATTAGGAAAAATAAGAGTCCGCTAGATGAAAGTGTGTCCCCTTTGTTTTACATACAAAGAGATGTTGCAGTTTTATCATTCCAGTTTTTAATCACTTCTAATAAAAGCGATAGAGTTAGACAATTGTCTTTTTTGCTTTCTACTTTAATAGATTCATCAGTATTATCGCTTAGCTAATTATGTAAAAGTTATTAACAGAAGTGTGTTAGTATAGGTTGGGATTGGCAGGCGGATGAAAGATATTTATTTTGTACCTTATATATATATATATATATTATATACACACAATATTTTTGTTTACATATTTATGTATATGCTTATATTTCTAAAACAATGTAGAATCTAATTTAAATGAGGTAAAAAAAAACATCATGCCCAAGCGCGGTAATAGGCAGAAATGATTATGCATCTTTTGCTTTTGATCTCCTCAGATAGAATCTACTACTAGAATTGCTGAGACTGCTTGTCCCAACATTCTCCTACCACAAGCTTGTATTCTATGACAATACAATATGGACAATGCTACTTTCCATAAATCTGCTTAAACAAAAGAGGTCATTTGTGAAAGATCTCTAAATGTGCCGACACTTAACCACACACAGCCTAGAAAGAGTTTAGCTACAGTGAGTTACATTTAACCATCTGCACCATTCTATAAAATATCTTTATCATATAAAATATAATACAGCTTTCTATCTCTCTCTCTCTCTCTCTCTCTCTCTCCTCTCTCTCTCTCTCTCTTTCTCTCTCTCTCTCTCTCTCTCAGTCTAACTCTATCTATCTATCTATCTATCTATCTATCTATCTATCTATCTATCTATCTATCTATCTATCTATCTATCTTTCTATTTATCTATCTATCCATCTATCTATCTATCTATCTATCTATCTATCTATCTATCTATCTGTCTGTCTATCTATCTATCTATCTATCTATCTATCTATCTATCTATCTATCTATCTATCTATCTATCTATCCCTGCTTTAGCTTGCAAATGAGAAAATGTGTAATGAATAAATCTGAACTGCACTTGGTGTCTGGTTGTGTGGATAGAGGGACATAAGCTAGATAATGTGGCTTGACTACTGTTTTGTAAACTCTCTAGAACCATATACCGTAGTTCTAATCATATTACTTCAGATATGAACCAGACTTTATGTCTCGACATGATGAACATCAGCATTTTAACCACATGAGATGCTGTCTGCAGACATACCTTTTCCTCATAACAGAATGTTCAGATCACTTTCCTTTTTTTCTGACTTGAAGGCATTTAAACATTTTTTTTTATGTGTTCTCATTATTTCTGCAACAGCTTTTATTTTTGTAACAACGCTGTCATTGCTAGAAAGCAAAGATAGTTTTTTTCCATACCTGTGTATATTATTATACCAAATCAACATTTCAGGCTTTGCTTCAATGTATCATTTTATCAGTGTTAATCTATACTTGGTTAACATTGATGTTTCACTTCACTATATTACCCATGGGTCCCTGTTCTTCCTTTAGGACTAAGCATGTACATTTTGTAATACAAAATAACTAATTTGATCCTGAATACATCTCACTAAAACATGCATGAGGAGATTTGTGAAATTAAGCCAAGGGCAAAATCTTTTCTAATTTGTATATTTTTCCACTTTCCATGTTATTTACAAAACAGAATTGCACTTTTTAAAAGGTGATGCCTACTGTATTTTTTTTATTGAGATGATATTACAGCAGGCCAGAAATTTACCTATGTAGCTTCTGCAATATATCTAATTTGCAGTTGTAAATTTCCATTTTCCCCCAAAAGGCCAACACAGTTTAGATTTTAGTTTGTTGATTCATGTATCAAGCACTCATTTTGGGGCAATGACTCATTGGTTTATTTTCATTTCTCCATAGGTCTAAGTACATGGAACTGCTTTGATCTGAATTGAATCACACAGTTGCATCACACCTTTTTTATAAAAGTGAATATGTTTATAAACTATTGATAACATTATTATTTTTATAAAACCCTTTTTTTTTAACAAATAAATATTCTTTGCATGGTGCTTCCATGTGTCAGTATGTGCAGTCCATGCTGGGCAGTTTAAAAAGAAAGCCAAAATCTCAACTTGCTGACTCCTCTTGCAGACTAGAGATTTAGAAGGTACCATATCTGCTTGAAAAAGCACTGTGTCCCTAATTTGGGTAATTTTGCTGTGTGTGCAACCTGAAATCCTCCAATTCATTTATGTACTTTACAGCATTAAAGTGACACTAAACTCAGGAGTTAAATTTAAAAAACGCATTCAAGTATCTTCACTATTAACAAAAATGTATCTTGTTTGTGTATCACTTGTCTGTAGATACTCAAATCATCTCTGAATTGGTGCTGACACTGTCCTTCCTTCTGGAGGATGGCTACTTTTGTTCCCCATGTTTCCTGTGTGTGTTGTAAAGTAGCCACCGCTCCAAGGATAGACTACAATTTCCATACAAATTAGTAAACTAAACATGAGATTGTGGTCCATCACAGGAGTGAGCTTGGAACGGTGCTTACATTACAACACACACAGGGACCATGGGGAACAAAAGTAGCCACCCTCCCAAAGGAGGGACAGTGTCAGCATGAATTCAGGGAGGATTTGAGGATCTACAGCTGAGTGATACACAAGTAAGCTACATTTTTGTTAACAGTTAAGGTACTTGAATGCATTTTTAAAATTGAACCCCTGTGTTTAATATCTCTGAGTTCAACCAAAACATAAATCATAAACAACCTTCAAGTGGCAGGGCAGTGGCCACACACCTGTTTAAAGTTAAGGTACTTGAAATACGTTTTAAGATTTAATATTTGAGTTTAGTGTCACTTCAAATCAAGCATCGAAAGCCCTGGAGTACCAGACTTGGTTTCCTCACCTGTTGTTAGAAAGGAGAAATATTTATGTGTAATACTTAATATTTACATGACTAAAAAGAGACAACAAACTTTTTCTATATGCATTAATAAAATTGTGTACACAGAGTAGAAATTTATTATAAAACACTTAGAAAACAGATGTTACAGGAAAAAGTATTTATGCTCAATGTGAAAGAGAATATCTGAATGCAACATATCAGGAATTGTATTTATAGGCATAGGCTTTGCATTAGTCTTGTAAAATTTGCTTAAAATTTGTTTATAAGAATTGAGCTTTGGGAAAAAAATTAAAAATAACGAGGGTGGGAAATTGGGATTTGAATGGAATGGAGAGAGTGAGTGTCTATATATATATATATATATCAGGGTGTCATAATTAATGATTTTAATGCAACATTTGTTAATAAAATATGTATTTTTTTAATATTTCACTTAAACTAATTTGCGCTTGAAGCAAAGACCTTAAACTCCATAGTTACTTTAGCTTAGTTAGTGCATTTCAATATCAGTGCATATCTTACTATAGAAACATTTTGTAAGATGGTTTGTCCCTCAGCAGAATGCAGGTTATAAAAAAAGTTCTCTAATCAGAATAATAGGTAAGATCTATGGCAGATTTTAAGGTTAAGATTTAATTTTTAGGTTATTTTTAAATCTGGTTTATTTTTATCATGCATGCACCCACACACGCACACACGCACACATACATGTTTGTCTGTCTATAATACATGCCAATTTAATAAAGGTTAATGTTCTTACATTCCTACACCTTCTGTGTTCAGTTTTCTTGGAAACGTGAAACAGTACTTTTAATTAAATCATAAATTATATCATCACAGAATAAAACTTGTTTTTGTTATTTTTACAGATGAGCAAATATGGAGAGTTTTACAGTGTTTGCTTGAGATGTTTTGCCTGGCCTCATGGATTTATTTTTTGGCCAATCTGACCAACTTCCTTCAAATCAAAGTAAGCATTTGACTTTTCAAGTTGCTTTGATTTATCTGTGATATCTTAGTCTGAGTAGCTGAGGAAAAATAGTTATTTTCATAGCAACATTTCAATAGAATTTTTCAGGGTCTTGGTGAAAAATCCCGTTGTATAGCAACAGTGACCCCTAGTGTGTCTTGTTCTCCCTCCTGTGTTTATTTTCACTATTTCCATTTAACCTTGAGGGCTTCATTTACTCCTGCTTTCCCATGTAATTTTTCTACTGACTCATCACTGTGGTGCTACAATCTTATTATTATCTCAATGATTTATATGAAATTATATTTTCAACAATTATATTATAAAGCTGTCAAATTAGAGAAAAAGGTTATTAACTAAATTGACATATTTAAAAACACAAGCTTAAAACATCTATTATTGCCAGTGATTCAATATGCCATTGGGGAAATACGTCTGCATCTAAACAAACTGTTAACTTATTTAGAGTATATGTGGCACAAAAAGCATTAATTTTCAAATGTTCAAATACACCTGATGAAAGTTGTCAGTGCAGTTATCCTCAAATGCATATTATTTACTTGCTTCACCTGGAGAGTGATTTAGAAGCAGTGTCAAAACATTATACATTTGTTGGCTCTAGAGCCAATACATTAGCCAATACATTCAGGGGATTTTTTTAAAGGTACAGTCCACTTAAAAAAAAATGCATGTCTTCATGGAAGAAACAATTGTAGATTAACCATTTACTGATCTTTTTTATGTTCTTCAGTCTTCCTGCTGAGCAACTTTAATTTTTAGATCAATTTGTACAGGTGGTTGGCCATTTTGCACTCTATGTCCACTTAGAACATTTTTGTTGAATGGCCCTTAATTTACTCCCGCACCACAAAACACCACCTTGTATAATTCTCATAGTGGGAGGTTGCACAGAATCACATGATTAGCGGCTGCAGTCTCTCCCATCTGCAGTGCCGTCCGTCCGTTTTTTTACTACGGGCGGACGGCAAGAGGTTAAAATCAGTGCGTTGAATTTTCCTGCATTCTATGAAATTTGGATAAAAGGTAACTATAAATGTTAGTCTTTAGTATACTTGCTGCATATACTGTATAGGCTTAGTAGTAAACGATTTTCCTTTACTGCAACATTTACTTATGAGCTTGTAGCCTCAAGAAGCGGTCTTGAAATTGGAGAAGATAGTACTGCAGAATCATATACAGCTTATTCATACCTTTGTGTTGCTATACATTTTAAATGGCACCCAAAACACTAAAGCAATGCACCTGCATTGCTGCATGCTGCAATGCACAGTATTTCACTACCATAGATTTCCATCCATTGTGTTCCCAGAAAGGGGTCAGGTGCAGTTTCCTGTGCAAAATGAATGGGCTGTCTTAATGTAGCACACTTTAATGCATGTTGTAATGTGCATTAAATGAGGTAAAGCACCACACAGGTGTGCAGCTGGCCTTAAAGACAAGCAGAGGACAAAGGACAAGTATTACCTGTGGGCAACTGATCCTTTGCCCATTCATTTATGTACAATGCCTTGTTCTGCACTGTGTCTCTGTGTGGATGCTGCCATCTTTTTAACAACAGCACTTTTCTTTCTCATGTTGGAACTGCTCCCCTAATGACTAGGGATGAGCTTGAGTTTAGATTGAACCCAAGCAAATCCAAACCTGGAGGGAAACTGTCAGTGTCAGCCCAATCAGCTATAGCCAATGGTTTCCCCACCCAGCAGCTGCACGTAAACAAAGGGGCAGGATGCTGCTGACATCATTGAGCATTTTGCGCCATATGACCATATTGTGTCAATTGCATTGTAACCACCTTGCCCTAAGTGGGGTGACTACTTAAATTTAGTTTGCTAAGACTGTATTCAGTCTGGCTGATTGTATCATCTATGCTCATTTGGTTTTCCCTAAGGATTGCGTTGTTAATTGCATCTGCCTGCTGCTGGATGTACTTTAATCATAGAGCAGAGCAACCAATAAGGGAATTCTATGGATGTCTATGTCACTTCAGCCAATCACCAGGAGTTTCATGGCCAGTAGTGCATGCTGGGAAATTACATAAATATCTGGGTCTGACTATGTGAGAGCCTTTTTCTCCCCCAGGTCTCCTGCCTGGGGGAGGTGTGTTACATGTGTGCTGTCGGACCAGGCCTGAAGCTTGCAGGTGGTCAGATGTGGGGTCCAGAACTATCCCTGGGATGGAGAGCCAGGGAGGAAATTTGTCTGTTGGAGGTACCGGAGAAGCCGGGATTGGCTAGGACCTCAGAGAAAAATCTCGTGTATCACTCAGGGGAGATCTCAAAATGTCTACCAGCTAAGGTTCTCTAAAACAATGCCAGTATACTTGTGGCTCAAGTACCCTTTGCACCATGTAGCTAGAGATCATTTGGTGAGTCTCGAGTTCTGTAGTCCTAAGATGTCTGCAGCTCTATACCCTATCTCCCTGTTTTGCTGTTGGTTCTAATAAAGCATCATAAAAATTCTAAAAGTGACTGATGCCCTATTTAACTCAACACATCCCGAATTCTGGCTAAGGATCCATCCCTGTGGTGAAATGTCAGCTCCTCTTGCCCCTAGAATTCCAGGGAACGCTACAACATCAATGATCCAAGTTCACTCCTACTGATGACTTGTGATCCAAATACTAGTGGAAGAATATCCATAGGCAGCAGGGGAGTGGTGTAGAAAGAACAGATCGACCAAATGCATGAAGCAGAAGCAGGGACATCCTTGCACTGAAGAACCTCAGGTACAGCTTCTTCTTCAGCAAGGAAAACAGAAAGCAGTAGTGAAATCACCTAATCACATCCTAGATCTCCTGTGACTTACATGGCCTCACACTGTAGATATGCGGCTATGTGGGTAAGGCATTAAAGTGTATAGGCACAGTAGGTGTGCAGCTGAGGCATAATTAACATTTTTAGATGTTCCATATAAGATAGCAAATATTCACTTTTTGAGTTAATGCCCACTTTAATGGCAGAGTCTATAGGGTGGAGGATTTAAGGAGTGACTCCCAGTTCTCTCCCAGATGAAGTTTTCACTACTTACAACAGTCAGACATTGGTCTAAAACCTTGGTTCTCAACTGGTGGGTCGTGACCCAAAAGTGGGTCGCGGCCCCGTGTTCAGTGGGTCACCGCATTCCTTCCACTATTTATAGGTGAGAGGCTCCTCTGCCTCTCCCTAGCACAGCACTGTCAGTTCTTGCGCCAAGCAGCCATTCAAAATATGCTACCTGGCGCAGAGTGTCAGCTTGAGATAGGATGAGGCTATGGCCGCAAGGGAGCTCCATCCATACATGCATTGCTTACAGCTCCCTCACGTGTCCTATAGAGGTGCCTCAAGCAGAGTGGCATCACATTCTGGCTGCCGGCATCTTTACAGGGCGTGCAAGGGAGCTGTACAAGCAATGCACATCTGTCTGGAGCTCTGGCACAGTACAGCAGCCCACACTGGAACCCAGGCTGGGGATCCTCTCCAGTTCTCTTAAGAAAGGGAGACTGGGTGGACCTTAAAAAATAAAAAGATTTTTGGAGTGTGTATGTGTGTGTGAGAATGTCTATGAGTGTGTGAGATTGTGTCTGTGGTTGTGTATGTATGTCAGTGTTTTTGAAGGTCCGTTTACACTAGTACAGTGCGTTAACCACACAGTACTGTAGCATATAATCACACCTACTGTGCATTATGGTGTGGGAGGTGTGATGCATTGCCATTTATTTGAATGTTACTCCAAATGCACCTCCCACCCACAGTTCGTACGCCCGCACTGGAACGCGCGGTACCCTAATGCCGTGCATTCCATTGCAGTGCAACTTGGGTCACGACTTAAGGACCAAGGACAAATGTCGGTCCTAAGGTTACACAGGTTTAGAACCACTGGTCTAAAATGATCTCTGTGAGGAAGAAAGTGCAGGGCAACTGAATGGGCTGGTGACTATTAGCCATTATCTCAGATAGCAAGGATAACTTGCCACAAACTTGTGGCAGGGTTAAACTGTAATTCTTGTTAACTTGCTGCACACATTCTTGGCAAGTTGTAGATTTGCAGAACACTTGCAGCACAAGTTCTTATTGACACTTTTTGAATTTGTAGCAAATTTGCTTGGCAGGTCTACAGCAAGAGGCCTGCTGGTCTCAGCAAGAGCTCTGCAAGTGTACACCACTTCTGCAAAGCATGTTGATCTGGAGACTTGCAATGCAGACTTGCTGTCATTGTGCAACAAAATTGTGAAGCTTGGCAAGTCTAGCAATAGTTTAGCAAGTCATTTTCAAACTTGCAGCTCAATTGCTTGCTTTCTGGAATGGAATGTTGCGTATATTTACCTTTTGCATTCTACTCCAGGTAAAGTATTGAACCAATTAATTATCTGTGTCTGCTTACTGTTCTCATGGTGCCATTTTATGAACTGTTTATCTCCATTCTCTTTTAAAGTGGTATCTGGAACTGAATGGTACCCCAGTTCCAGGAAACTTGAGAAGATCATTGTGATATAGCTGAAACGTATTAAGCTTGGCAGATTCATAGAGTGCTTACCACACTATAGTTTGAGTAGAGAAATTGTTTGCTGAGGGATGGTTCCACATGATAAATTCCAAGTATTATTAAGCAATCAAGTAATATTAAGCAGTGAGAGACTCTGGAGAAGGCTGTCTTAAGCTCCAAGGAGAAAAGCTCTTGGATGAGACAACACCTGGTATCCTTTAGGACAGTGGTGGCAAACCTTGGCACTCCAGCTGTGCCAAGACTACAAATCCCAACATGCATCTGCCTCGGGGAGTTATGTCTGTGACTGTCAGAGCCTTGCAATGCCTCATGGGACTTGTAGTTCCAAAACAGCTGGAGTGCCAAGGTTCACCACCACTGCTTTAGCACAAAGAGGCTGAAGATGTGATGGAATTGAAGATGGACGCTTCTTTCCATCTATATCATAGTTAACTGTGAACAATCCCCTTCGCTCCTTGTGCTGGAATTTTCTTTCCACCAATTTTAGGTGGTGGCCTCTAGTTTATGTAATGGAGTTAATTTTAAACAGTTTATCGCTAATGTTGCTACCACCATTGAACATCTTGTACATCAGTGGATCTCAACCTGGGGGTCGGGACCCCCTCGGGGGTCGAATGACGATTTGCCAGGGGTCGCCTAGCGGCTTCCGGCCACCCAGGAGAGAAGCGCTTTCTCTGCTCTTTTTTTTTTCTGACAGGGTTAAAAGTAAACCTGCCGCTCCGTGTGCACAGTGAGAGGGGATAGCAGTCTTCCCCACTCACCTGTCACAGAAGTTCAAGCACAGTGCTGTGCTAGGACTCCTGTATTGGAGGCGACAGGGTCAATAAAGAGAACCTGTCACCTCCAATTGCTATTACACAGGGGCTTGTTACCTCTGTGTGATAGCAATGAAGTTAAGTGGAAAAAAAATAGATACAAAAATTATTAAAGAAATAGAAATAAAAGAATTAAAAAAATTAAAAAGTGATTAAAAAGAAACAAATTATTAAAAAATAAGAACATTTATAAAAAATAAACAATAATAAGGTGAGAGTCCTCCTCAGCTCTCTCCTAGCGCAGCAGTGTCAGTTCTCCCGCCACGCCGCCAGATGTCGCTGCAGCAGCCGCGTCATCCCTAAATTTTACCGTTGGGGGTCACCACAACTTGGCAAATGTTACCAAGGGGTCCCGACCCTAGAAAGGTTGAGAACCACTGTTGTACATGGAAATTATATCCGCCCTTAATTGCCTCACCTCCAATGTTAACATGTTTAAATTTAATAGCCTTGTCTCGTAGCTCTGGTCCTCCATACCTCTAATTAGTTTGGTTGCCCTCCGCTGGACTTTTTCCAACTCAAGGACATCTTTTCTTAGTACTGGTGACCAGAACTGAACCGCGTACTCCAGATGAGGTCTAACCAATGATCTATAAAGTGGCAAAATTATAGACTTGTCCCTGCAATACATTCCCTTCTTAATACAGTACAAAACCCTGCTAGCTTTGTTCTATGGGAATAATTCTTGCTGCATTTGGTGGATCAGGTTCTCTTTAAACAGCAACATTTTTTCTGGTGGATAATAAGTCAGGACAACTGCTAATGATGGAAGAATCATTAAAACTCTCTACTGTCTTCTTGTTAACTCTGACTCAGAATTCCCCCATAAAACAGCAGCATGGGTGGAGGATGATGAATGGGAGTTTTGTGGAACATCTGGGCTCTCGTTACTATGTTGTATTGCTGCATTATTTACTTTATGTAAAACTGTTCACTGAATGTGGCTCTGTGCTACCAGTACTTCTAGAGATAATTCTATTTTGCAGAGCATCTATAAGTGAGTGAGCATCTATAAGTGAGTGAATAGCCGAATGCCGCTGGTTATGGGCTATAGTGAATAGCCCGTACAGCACCCCTTCGCTCCTGGGGCCGAAGCTATCCGAAGGATCGGCCGAAGCTACGGCTAGATCTTTCGGCAGCTTCGTGAATAGACCCCTTAGATTTCAGTGATTCAGTTTACATGTACCTTAACCACCTGCTGCGGGTGGCCATACAAATATGGCCACAGAAGTGGTTATACCAAGAACACAGCTGCTGCTGCTGCTGCTGCTGCTACAGCCGTGTTCTTGGCGCCATTTTAAACAGCCGGCAATGGCTGTTAAGATACGTCACATACATATGCAAACACGTGTCTGTGCGCCTACGTGCAAAAACAAAAATTGTGCTACACATTTTCCATATCACTGCAAATGTCATTGGAGGATTCCTGTATGTGGGTCACTACGTTCCGGGCTATAAGGGACAAGGGCATCTTATTCTGGGGGGAAGAGAATAATGGAGAGAGGGGTGAATGGACCATTTCAGGCCAGGGCAGTATAAGGTGGCTGGAGATAAAGTGGCTTAATTGCATGTATGGGTAACTATGGGAGGCCGGGAGACGGTGTTGGGATTGGAGATCTTGAAAGGTCTTTAGACGCCCTTGGGCGTCAAAGACGTCCGCCAGAACCTCAATACCCCTAGCTGCCCATATCCGGAAGGCATTAGAGTCAGCGCCAGCTGCAAACCCTGGAGAGGATCTGAGGGGCATCATTGGTGAGATGACGCCGGGCAGGCGGAGGATTTTCCTGATTTCCCTCCTTTAAAGGATAACTATGAGGGGAGTGCTTTTCACTCACCTCATAGTTCTAGCCGACCTGTGACAATGAGACTTTCACAGGTCGGCTCAGTAGATCGGGAGGTGAGCGAACACATATCGGCGTTCACTCACCTCTCGATGAGTGAACGCCGAGACAGAGAGCCGTGACAGGGGAGGGGCTAGATTCCTCCCTCTCCGCTCCGCCAGTGCTGACTGGCGGAACGCACGGGAGAGGGGGCGGGTACAGCTGGCTCTGCCTCTAGATAGGCAGAGCCAGCTGTCAGTCACGCAGCTGGGCGGATCCCGGCACAATTGTCGGGATCCGCTTCAGCTGTGGCGTCTCAGTATACCGCGAGCTACAGCTGGCGGTATACTGAGCCTAGGGTGACGGGAGGATGCTAGTTTGTGTCCTACAGTTACCCTAAGGAGAACTATGGGGAAAAGCCATAACCCCATAGTTCTCCTGTAAGGCTTGACATGTTTGACACATTTACCCGATGTGACCTCATCATTTAAATTTTACCCAAAAATTGGGTGTTATATTCTGTTTCTGTGCACTAAATTTCATTTTAGTGTATTTGATCCTAAAAATACTGGTTTAAAAAACATTTGCTCAATAACCGTGCGACATCAAAAAATATTTTTTTATTCTAGGGGGCCTCTGCTTTCACAAAATATATTATTGTTTGGGGGTTTGAAACTGTTTTCAAGACAAAAATTCTGATTTTATCATGTGTGCCAATATTAAGAAATTGCTCTGGGACAGCAAGTGGTTAAAGGGTATTTCCACTTTTGCAGTCAAGTATGGGAAAACCCCTCCATATGGTTATTATGTGTTCCTATTCATGCAGCATAATGTAAAATATATTTTAAAAAAAATTCTTACCTTTTAGATGTTTTTGTTAAATCAGGCAAGATGGCTTATTCCAGGTTTTTCTTAGCCCTTTTAAAGTGACCTGTCCTAATGGAAAGATTTGTGACTGAAATTTCTAATGGCAGGAGCTGCTTCAGGTGGTTACAAAACATGGAATATCCATTTACCTGATATAAGTTACTCCAGTAATGAACTGAATCATGTCCCAGTCCTGTTTACTGTTTCTGTAATGCCATCAAATAATTTATTTCATACCTATTTGTATAGAGCTTACAGATAAATAAAGACAAACCTTTTTTTGTTTTCATTTTGAGTGGGGAAGGATTAGAAGTTCTGTCAGGTTTGAATGCAGTTTGAGACCCTGTTCCGGTTCACCGCGATCAAGAGGATATCTTAGGGGGAAGACGTGTTCAAGACTTGTAGTCCCAGTGGATTTATGTGCAGATTAACCTGGGAGAGTTTATTTCAAAACCTGGAATGTAAATGCATGAGCTAACCATTTTTGTCTAAACTGTGAAGCAGCATTATATATGCATCATGTGAATGATTTTTCCATATATGGCATTAGTGGAAATATGCTTTTAGAGACTTTTTGGTTGATAAATACGTTTTGCTGTGTAAAAAATCACACGCACCTAGTGCGTGCGTGTGTTTAGGTTAGTAAATCACCCCCATAGTGTCAGTTAATTGCAAGATGTTGTAGGGAAAGCAATGGAAAAGCTGACAAACTGCATAGGGAGAGATTAAGGCCAGTTAGCACACTGTGCTTTAATTCACATTGCTGTCTCTTTAGCCAATAAACCCCATTTGCCAAAAAAAACCATCTTTTTTCTGCTTATTGGGGGCTTTTTATCTTATTTTTTTGCAGTTGATTTGAGATCAGTGGTCTGTTTTCAGGGCTTTTTTTTATTTTTTTCTGCAATACTTCACTTTAAAAAAAGAAAAAATACTTTTGTTCCAGGGGGTGGTATGTTTTGTACTTTTATTTTTTGTTGATAGGGCTTTGTTATAAGTTTATGGTACTAAAAGTGGAGCAATCACTTGTTACTGACCATCTGCACTTGGAGCTACTTTCTTTTTTACAGCACGCTGCTGCATTATTTGAAAGGAAAAGAAAAGTAAGTGCAAGTGCAACAGTGTACACTTCCACTACCTCACATTATATGAATCCCATTCATCGCACCCCCCATCCCCAGAGAGAAAATAAAAGTTAGACATACACTAGTTAGACCTATTATCCCTATTTATCACTCACCTCTCGATCCTGTCACGGCTCTCTGCCGTGACAAAGGGAGGGGCTGGATTCCTCCCTCTCCGCTCCGATCCGCCAGTGCTGACTGGCGGAACGCACGGGAGAGGGGGCGGGTACAGCTGGCTCTGCCTCTAGATAGGCAGAGCCAGCTGTCAGTCACGCAGCTGGGCGGATCCCGGCACAATTGTCGGGATCCGCTTCAGCTGTGGCGTCTCAGTATACCGTGAGCTACAGCTCGCGGTATACTGAGCCTAGGGTGACGGGAGGACGCTAGTTTGTGTCCTACAGTTACCCTAAGGAGAACTATGGGGAAAAGCCATAACCCCATAGTTCTCCTGTAAGGCTTGACATGTTTGACACATTTACCCGATGTGACCTCATCATTTAAATTTTACCCAAAAATTGGGTGTTATATTCTGTTTCTGTGCACGCTGCTGCATTATTTGAAAGGAAAAGAAAAGTAAGTGCAAGTGCAACAGTGTACACTTCCACTACCTCACATTATATGAATCCCATTCATCGCACCCCCCATTCCCAGAGAGAAAATAAAAGTGAGGCATACACCAGTTAGACCTATCATCCCTATTTAAAATGATCCTGCTGTTTACCAATTTTACAATGCTGTTTCTTCTGCAGTATCTTAATTCTTGCTGCTGGTCATTTTCACACTGGTGTGTCAAATATGATCTCTTAAATTATTAATAGACCCCATTTTTTACCTTTTCACCCCTATTTTACCACTCCACATCAGTTGCGTCACAAGGGGGGTGCGGGGGGTGCGGCCCGCACCCGGGTGACACCATTGGAGGGGTGACACCAAAATGACTCACAGTCATTTTGGTGTCACCGCCCTCTGAAAAGTCGGGCGCTCGGTCATGGACCGAACCCCCGACAGTATCAGGAGAGAGGAGGGGACCCGGTGGCATACCTTATCCCGCCGGGTGACTGTCCCCTCCTCTCTCTGCCGGCGTCCACCACCAAGATGGCCGCCGGCAGGTATCAGAATACTGCCGCGCGTGCGCAATAACGTCATCGCGCACGCGCATGGAGCGCTAGCAAATGCTCTACAGGGGGAGAGGGATGTGTGGAGATAAATTTGGGTCATGCCTATATAAATTATTTTATGGTGGTAATGGCATGATAATGTTTGGTAGTAGAATGGAACGAGGATAGGTGACAAAAGGTGTCTAGCCTAGAGCACCAAAATGGTCAGAAATAGCCCTGTTTAACACACCATGAAAGTCACGTAACAAAAGAGCCATTTTTCTTTAATCATGAGGACAAAGAAAATATTCTTCTGCTTCACTTCCCTAAAAGAATGATATTATTTAACAGATTTTGCTATGGCCCTATTTATTTGCAGTATTGGCCCCTATCCCAGAAACCAGCTTCCCAAATACTACAAAACATCAATAAGCTTCGAATTAGATTACATGTTCTGCAAAATGTAGTTATAGAACAGTCAAGAAAAATCATATTGCATCGCTGTGTGCTCACGAATAACACAAATATAAATTAGCCATCTGTTAAGATGATTCTTCATATATGCAGATATTTTCAAATACCAGATACTACAGGGTCACTAGTTGAAAGGAAGGGAAACACAGTTCTTTAGTGCTAAAATCTATTTGGCAGTTTCCTTTTTTGTTTCTAATAGTAATTATCATGTACCAGTTTGTACCATTAATACCTGTTAACAGCTTGTACCATTAGTGAAAAGTGCAGACTGCTAATCTTCATTTGGAGAATGAATATGATTACATGGGCACTGGGTTCCAAATTACTGTCTGCAAAATTCAAATACATATTTTCTTAAAAATATTCTTGAGAAGAACTTATTATAACAAGCATTATGTGCAATATTTTTCTTTTTCTTTTAAGTATATGTAATGAGCAACTTCAGGCTAATTGAAAAGAAGGATATTGCTTTAAAATAAGGGACTGTTGCAATCATGAAACATGTTTAATTAAAGAAAAACTCCACTTGATTAGTCAGTGACAGTCAAAAAGTTCACCTTTTCATGCCTGTCAAGCAAGACAACATTGTTTAGTTATTATGACGAAAAACAAATACTAATAACAGGCAGCGCACATAATAATATGTGAAAAATAAAATGTGTAAACCAAACTAACTAAAACATGGAACAATAGTATTTATTTCTATGTGCAGTCTTGAATAACCAATCAGGGTTCATTCCCATGGTTGTAGAGGGCCATAGACTCTCAGGAGGGATGTATTTCTACACCTGGGGAGTCGCAGGTGTTTGTTGTCAGCTGCAGCCAGTAGCCTGTAGAAGTCAATGACAGGCTAACAGACTCTGTAACTACCTGTATAGGCAAGTCCAAGCAATTACAGATCAGCAGCCCTGGACGCAAACTGTTTTGTGGCTGTGTGTATGAGCCCTAAATCTGCGGATGTGTATCACTCAGTATTGAGTATACTAGGTGCAATCCCATCACTAGGCAAGAGATTCCCTTTTGAGTCAACCATGAGTTTGACTCATACCCAAGTCATTTGCATTTCAGGAAATCGGTAAACTAATGCGGCTGCTCATTTCTTTAGCAACCCATGATCAACAATGTCCTGCCCTCTCAACTGGCTTTGAAGTATTATTTATGGTTTTTTTTTAATGTTCCTGCTCCTTCCCTATAAAAGTTTTGGTTCCTAACAGCCTTTTGTTAGTGTGTGTTAGAGTGAGACATGAAGTAAATGGTGGCAGCTCCAGGAGGGTGCTTGGGTGTACTATAGCACCACCTAGATTTAAACAAACACACCCATATTACCTCAATCAGCAGCTACCATTGCAAAAAGTGAACATTGTTAGCATTATGTACAGTGCCCCAGGCCAGCAAGAGACAGATTTTTCTATCTGCAATAACTGTATAGGTGTAAGAAAGTGTGTGTTTGTATGTGAATGTGTGTGTGTATGTGTTTGTGTGTGAGTGTATATGTAAGTGTTTGTATGTATGTGAGTGTGTGTGTGTGTAACTAATAGAATTCCATTGATGGCAGAGATTAATGTAAATTAATCTAAATGGTTCTCTTTAAAATTCTACAGATTGTGTTAATGCTACTGGCCTATAACTGAGCAAGGGCTCATGCCGATAGGCATTCTTGTCAAATGCTGTATTTTCAATCTGAACACATGCAGCTGCGTTCAAATGGAAAACACAGCATTGACCAACATCCTACGTGGTTTAATACAGAACACTACAGTCCACTTCAATCAAACAGCATAAGTGATAATATACCAAGCTCCTGGTCTGCGAGCTGGTACCCAGATTGATGGTGACAAAAATCTAAAAGAAGCCTTATGATGCCTCTGTGATAGTCTGAAATACACAACTTTGCTTTATCTATAAATGATTCAGACGGAAGTAGAAGAAGAGGAAATTAAAAGTATTTGACTGGCATAACAGTAGTTCTGCATGCTTGTCTACCTGTGTGCCTCCTGCTTTCACAATGGTAACAATGCCATTCCATAAAGGTATTGAGAGCACTACCCATTTCAGATTACTGACATTCTCCAAGTACAGATTAATTAAAGAAAACATATTGTTAAAATGACTGTAATTTCCCCCAAAAAGTGAATAAAGCAGTGCCTATGAAAGAACACATTTAAATCTTTCTGTTCCTCTAACACCAAACTTCACTGTTGCAAAGCTAATACTGCCTGAAAATTGTCCTGGATCTGACACTTACAGAAGTGTTGGATCCCTTTAGACTGGGGTTCCTCCCTCCAACCCCTATATCACTACATGACATCACAACACTTAGCGGGGGCCAAGACACCAGACACACTTGGGCTTTGTCAGTTTTAGAGAGCTAAGATTGGCGGTGGAGGCAGCGGAACAGTTAAGATTTTTGTATATTTACAGGCACTGCTTTGTTTAATTTTTTCAGATGTCACAAAGTCACTGAACTATTTAATTGAACATCAAATATGCCATTTTGTCTACCCACTCAAGAATACATGTTTCTAGCGCATGAAAATGCAAATTTATTCTGTTAGGGGGTAAGATATATTAGACATTGGGGCTAACTGAAGTCTGACAGATTTCTTTCGGTCAGCACAATAATTCCTTAACAATTTCAACTAAGTCCTTCTGTATTATATAACAATATCCATTCCAAAAGTTTATGATAATGATCCGTTGCTTAATAAGACTCCAAGATGTCCTAAGCCGGCCAATACATATTGTCCTACTTAGCAAAAGGAGTTAAATTCAGACCTTGAGTGATGGTGAATTGTTAATTGCATTTTTACATTTGCACAGACTCTTCCTTTCCAGTTGCCCAGCTTCAGGTAGTTTATTTAAAGTTTTATTTCTGACAAGAGCCTGACTTTAGTTACTTTTCAAGCAGAAATGAATGGCATTGGCTGCAACAATATCAATATTTCATTGGATCTTTGTTCAGCCCTGTTTTAGCTTTTCCTAATGGTGCACTTTACCAGCCAGTTTTGTCATACATCATTAAACAGAAGCTATAGTACTCCTGCCCTGTTCCTGATTTACTGTAGACAGTAATGTTTAAGTTCGCATTAAACACCACACATACTTTCAGCTATTTGAGCAACATCATAGTAATGAACAGTCAATAGTCATTCTAAATTAGTACCCTTTGGAGCTTTTATTACTGAATCAAATAAGTATCCTTTGTACTTTCAGTGGCGGAGGCCCTAATGTCATATAATGAATTTAGGATCTAATTTAAACTTCAAAGGATTATTTTTCTATCCATTGACTCTTAAGATGAACTGTGTAAAATGTAAAATACCAATGGAAATCTGAATATTCAGAGTCTATCTTTTAATAAGAGTAGAAAATGAAGCTTTGCTAAGGCCCCAAGCTTGGAAAGATTTACTTGGAAACAATAGATATGAAGTGTCACAGTGACACCACACTGACACCCCGTTAATGTATCTCTCAGTTTGAATATTGTATAGGCTCAAGAGTCTCCTAGCAAGTCTTCTAAAACTACATATTAAACAAATGGATAGCTACGAGGAATCTGCAGATAGCTTGAAGGCATTGCAATGGTAAAAAGAAAATCAGTTTTATAAATCAAGTTTTACACAAGCTGAATACTTAAAAGTAGAAGTAAAACATTAATGTTCCTATATCAAAAACAGTCTGTAAAAACGGTGTATGTTTTCCAATCTAAAGAAAGTGGAAGAAGGATATATGAAAGAGCAATCACAGTTAACCAGTGAAATCCATCCATTAACTACTTCTGCCTCCCAGCATGTGCTGCAACTGCGCTAAATTCATAAAGTGAATAAATATCCACAGTCAAATTTAAAGCACATTTATGTTTACAGTGTATGAATTGCTAGAGGGTTTGGCCACAAGTTGAAGTTTATGTTTATGCAAAAGTGTTTTTCTTAGTTTTGAATAGAGTGAGGAAGGGTTAGAGTTCCTTTTGTTTTTTTCTTGCTATCTAGGACCCCAAAAAAGAGATTCTCATTCACTTCCACTCCTGTTGACACTGGGGGGGTTATTCACGAAGGAGCCAAAGGATCCAGCCATAGCTTCGGCTCTCTTCGGCCGCCGGAGCCCTTTGGTTCAGTCGAACTGAAGGGCTGCTGTACTGGCTATTCCCTATAGCCCGTACAGCAATCGAAGGTGATCGAGCGGCTCAGCCGAGCTGAAGGCATTTGCTTCAGCTTGACTGAGCCGAAGTGGCACCGGAAGCGGGACAAACGGCCTGCCAAAGGTCGGCCGTAAGCCCCACAAATGACAGCTGGTTGGAGCCAGCTGTGATCTCATGGCTGGCTCCGACCCAGTTGTAATGACAGATCAGCGTCTGCAAATGACCTGGGGACACTGAACTGTCATTAAACAATAACAACTGGGCGGAGCCAGCTGTGACATCACGGCCGGCTCTGCCGAGTTGGTATTCATTGGCCGGACCTGCTAGAAGACTCTAGCAGGTGTCGGCCAATAGTAAACAGTTGGGCGGAGCTAGCTGTCACTGCTAGCTTTGCCCAATTTTTTAAAAATATTTTTTTGTTATTTTACTATTTATTTACATTTTAAAAATATGTTTTAAACCTTTTTTTTTAACTCTTTTTATTGATTTTCTATTCTGCTCAGTACCACGTACCAAGCAGAATAGCTGAGCCAAATGCCGCTTGGCAGCATTCAGCTATTCACTCACTGACGTTCGGCCTCTATGAGAATAGGGGCGAATGGCAGCGAGTGAGCTGCCAGAGCTTCGGCTCAGCCGATCCAGATGTTGGATCAGCTGAGTCAAAGTCCTTCTGCACTTCGGCTCAGCCGAGTATGCAGAGCATGTTCGGCTGACCGAAGTGCAGACGATGTACGGCTGATCTCAGCAGATGTACGGCTGAAATCAACTGTACTGAGCTGGAGTAAATAGCTGAACGTTGTTCGGCACTTCACTTCGGCTGTGTTATTCACTCGGCTGCCTTCGGCAGCTTTGTGAATAACCCTTAAGTGATAGGAAATCATCTTTGCATCGCACATGTCCTGGAATAAAAGAGCTCTAACATCTACAATGGCTCACTTGCCCAAGTCACAGGGCAATACTTCACTGTAATTTATAATGTAACCCATATGCCCAAAAATGCCCTAAGGTACAGGGTAACTGATGATCCATAAAATCAATGTAATGCTCAGAGCAAAGGATAACTATAGTTAATTTAAAATGAATTACTGGCTGGTGAGTGTGCTGGGAAATTTATAAAAGCAACGCAACTTTTCTTGCTATTTCTGATGCATGCCACAGGTGGTTCTTATGTGCTACATTTACACACTGGTGCTATAGCTGCAACACATTCATTACATAATACTGCTATATTGGTAGTTAAACAGTGCAGGTTGTGTCAAAATTTTGTCTGAGGCAGGTTGATATTGACAGATTGGTATTAACAGATTCATATTCACCTTACCAACAGTTACATAAATCAGTGCCAGGTTGTGCCATTTGTTTCACCCATTTATAATGAGTGCCTACAACATTTGTTATGAATTCCAGGGATAGTATTTCTCAGGGAGAATTACCTATTTGTGTGTGTCAGTAACTTCATGTTTTATTCTTTCAATTTGATTTAAAATTAAAAGGGGAGATTGGGGTTTAGTGTTTCATGAACGTGTTTAAAAGCTGTGCATATAATATTTTGAGTTTTTTTTTATGTGAAATGAGTACATGGTTATGTCTATAAAAGCTGGCTGGGGCAGGTTATGTTGAAAAAGTGGCCTAGTCAAAGTATTTACCATGTATGTACTTGCTACAATATCTTTGTTGCTTTTTACAGTTAAATAAACACACTCCCATGTTGATTTCTTTATTCAAAAATGGCTTTTGTGTGTCCTTTGAACAAATTGGCATGCTCATAGTGTTTAAATATTGTGCATATAGGCACTACAATATGTTTAAAGCTTTTTTCTGCAAAATAAGTACATACCGATGTTGATTTCCTTATTTTAAAATGGCTGGTGGGGTCATGTTCAAAATAGGGCTTAGTGCAAGTGATTGAACACTGTGCACATAGACACTGCAACTTTGAGGGGCTTTTTCAGCAAAAAAAATACACTCTTTCTGTTTTTATTTTTAAATAGCCGGTGGGGGTCTTGTTCAAAATAGGGCCTAGTACAAGTAATGAAATACTGCTTACACAGACACTACAATATTTTAAAGCTTTTTTCTGAGAAATAAATGTTTTTAAAATTGTTATGTGAAAATATGCACTATAATTTTGATTTCTTAAATATAAAGCTACACTTTATATTAAATATAAATATAAGCTTGGCTGGTTTCTCCCTCTTAAATTGTGGCTTTGTAAAAATGGTTACATCAAAACACAGTATGTAGAAGAGTGCAACTACCTCAATAACTAAAATACATGAGTGGATAGACTATTGCTGTGCAGCCTGCTATAATTGGGATAAATGTGTGACTTACGATTAGGATGTCATCGATCGGCAAACGAAGTCCCTGCAATCACGTAGGGGTAACGATACTGGTCCGTATGCTACTGGTCTGGAGTGTCCAGGTTATCCCCGGGGTATCCCCAGAAACCGCATCATCGGCTGGCCAGGCCGAGCCACGGCAGTTGGAGCAGAACAAGAGAACCTTGCCCGGCAGTAAAAACCTGCACTGAAGAGTGTATATCGGTGCGGTGTGCGGCGCGAACACTGGAGGGTCAAACACACTGTGACTGTCGGTGCTCTGGACTTACATGCTGTACATAATATTTCTGGCTGTTGTCACTGAAATAATCATCTGTAACTTTTTTTCTATTTGTAATACTTTTAATTTTTTGTATGTCATTTGTTTAGAATATGCATTCAAACCCAGTTATAAACAAATACTAATCTGGAAATATTGTTCCAAATAAATAATATAACATAAAATGTACTGTTGGTGCAAGGGCAAATTGCTGGGTCTGGACCAGTATTTGGATCTGAGCATTATCAAAGGTCATGTTTCTGCCCCTTCTATCTTTGTTTCAGAGGTTGTTTGCCTCTCATTCCTTGAATAGGAACCCCAATCTGGTTCTGTCTGCTCTTCAGAGGAGTTCTTTTTAAAAAAAATTACATTATAGACGGTATATCACTCATCTCACTTACAAGATGGGATTCCTTAAAAGTCATCATCTCTGTAACACCTTTTGCAGAAGCAGGAAAAATGGCAAATCAAAGCCAACTTGTGTGAGGGCAGCCAGTCTATGCCCTTTCATTTCCCCCCTGTAGCTATGTCTCCAGTGCCTAAGGACAACCATCAGATTGGTGCAATTGACTCACATGACCTGAACAAGCTGGCATGGAGTCAGCCATCTCTTGGTCTGCCTGAGACCCAGATGCCGCCCCCTCCCCCCTGTAAATGAGTAAGAGGTAGTTGTTACCCCTACTCATTCACTAAATACAGCAAAATAGTAAATAAACACAAAATGTCATAAAAAGCCTGTATTTGAAAAAACAAAACATAACATAGTTTTTGACAAGTCTTGACTCTCCCCTCAATATGACAGCTCTGACCCGAATGCATTGTCAACAAAGGGGCAGAGCAAGTCATAACATTGTCATAATAACAACTCTGCTCCTGAATGTCAACAAAGGGGCAGAGCAAGTCATAACATTGTCATAATAACAACTCTGCTCCTGAATGTCAACAAAGGGGCAGAGCAAGTCATAACATTGTCATAATAACAACTCTGCTCCTGAATGTCAACAAAGGGGTAGAGGGAGTCATGATGTAACAGGACTTTTTCTGCCCCTATGTTGACATTCAGGAGCATAAAGGGGGCACCTAGATTCCTATAAGTCCCCTGCCCACAGACCCCTACAACCACTGGGCCAGGGTTGTGGTCCTCATCGACATGGGGACAAGGTGCTTTGCCAGGGGGTCCGAATCCTGAAACAAATTGACTTTCGGACCCAAATCCCGAAAAATGAAATAATGACAAATCCGAAATGAACCCAACCAAATTTTTTGCTAGCACACGTCTAGTAGGAGGAGTGCAAAAAGGGCAAGACCTGCAACCTATGCTGCTGAACTAGTTTACAGTTCATGTGCAACTGTTCAATTTGTACGAAGTTTGGAGCTTAAGTATTATTTTTTAGAAGAGTACAAAATTAAAACTGTTGTGGCTGCTAATCCCATTGGTCAATTCATGCCTGTTACTCTGTGCCACTCCCTAAAAAAGCGATTTTTTTTTTTTTGCTAGGTATAATATTTAATCGGATTGGATTTAGATAGCAGTGCGGCTGCTTTATTAAATCCAAGCAATAATGTAAAAGTAAAAAGATGTATTACACATGAAAATTATGTGATGCCAGCATGTGGTGTACCAATCTTATTTTCCTAACACCGCACACAGTTTTTCCAACATAGCCCTCGAAGTTGCATAGAAAGTAGCACCCACTCCAGTTATGGGTACTTTTTTTTTGCATTGGTACATGTTCCCCAGGGCAGTCTCAGACCCCCATCCCCTTTCTTTTACAATCTCTAGCCTTTTAGCCATGAAAAAGACTTAAATTCACACCTAATTGATCTCAATGGAGTTGTGATTACTGGTTCACAATTTCCATACTTTATGGTACGGTCAACAAATGGCCCCTAAATCGGACCCAGGTAATTCATCCCTAATTGTAACCACTATTACTATGACTCCTGTGTTTAAACTGAGCTTAAACCTGCCCATACACCTTACAACCATCGTCTAATTTGTTTTTGTCCTGACATCACACCATCGTTCGATTTCCGTTCAAATAGTCCATCATGCACAGACCAATGTAGTTTCGATTATTGTTCGTTAGCAATACTAACTACGATTTTCATCGATCAACAGAACAGATTTTCGGCGACAGACAGTACAGATTTTCATTTGCGCATGTGCAGTGTTAATGTTGTGATTCAGTACAGTTAGCCCTCGTTCACACCTGAACGTTTTGTAGCGCGTTCTACGCTCGACGAACGGTCTACAAAACGCTCAAAAATATAAATCCCATTGTATTCAATGGTCTCGTTTCCACCTTGGCGTATTTCCGCCCGTCCCTAACGCGCTACAAAACGGCCCACGCCTGAAAAGGTACATGTACTACTTTGGGCCATTTTGTTGCGCGTTTCCATTGGGATACAGCCAAGTAGCCTTCGGAAACGCTTGTTGCGCAACTTTTTTATCGCGAATTGCGGTAAAAAAACGTGCGACGGTCGCACGACAGACGCGCATATGCAATACGCCTAGGTGTGAACGAGACCTTAGGGTTGTAGTACTGCTAAAATTGACCTCAGCTGTGGCACAAGGTGCTTCCATCCAGAGGTGAGTCATATCAATTAGAGAAGAGGGCAATATTTTTAAATAAAGGATATTTACTGTATAAGTAAGGACAACACGAGCAGAAATGGATGTAAAAAGGTCCTTTTGTTTGTGTTCATTACTAGAGTCTCTAAGTAAAAGGCAAGATACATTTTTTCAGGTCAGTTAAACATTTTCATAATTAATAAATTATCTTGATGCTACCACCATCTTCCACCCTCCTAATGTACGTCTTAATTAGAGCACAAACCAGTTTTTATTGAGAAGTTGACCAAATCACATTTACCATACCCTCTTTGGTTCCGATAAACAGGCTTTCTAACAGTTCAGAAAGTCAACATTCACCATGCAGTGCTAGATTGACCAACCTGCCTATACATCTGCATATTGCAAATTGATTTGGACATTTTTATTCTTTATACACCCTCGCCTTTCTTTCCTTCTACATATTTTTCCAAGAAAAAACAGTGAAATGAGAGACCCAACTTATAATGCACAATATGTGTTTTTCGATTCTCTATTTTGTTTATCATAGCCTTTGGGTTGTTTTCATTGTATAATATGCTGTCACTTTTTGCACATTCTGATTTAGTTGTTTTACTCCTTTGCGTCATACTGAGCTGGTGTTATTCATGAGCAACTCCGGCAGCTATGAAGGGATGAGAATGCTGTAAAATTAACATGACTGACGCCATTGTGTAACTTTTCATTATTTTTTTTTACGTTTTATGAGCAAGTAAAGGTTACCTAATTGCCTAACTAGTCTATATTCTGGCATCAGAATCACCACTA